>NW_024605446.1:0-4687 GCF_018296145.1 Oncorhynchus tshawytscha | reverse complement strand
TGAAAGGCCCCCAGAGTCTGCAACACAACTAAGCAAGGGGCACCATGAAGACTAAGGAGCTCTCCAAACAGGTCAGGGACAAAGTTGTGAAGAAGTACAGATCAGGGTTGGGTTATAAAAAAATATCTGAAACTTTGAACATCTCACAGAGCACCATTAAATCCATTATTAAAAAATGGAAAGAATATGGCACCACAACAAACCTTCCAAGAGAGGGCCGCCCACCAAAACTCATGGACCAGACAAGGAGCGCATTAATCAGAGGCAACAAAGAGACCAAAGATAACCCTGAAGGAGCTTTTTTAAATTTTAAATTTTAAATTATTTTTAATTATTATTATTTTTTTTCACCTTTATTTAACCAGGCTAGTTGAGAACAAGTTCTCATTTGCAACTGCGACCTGGCTAAGATAAAGTGTAGCAATTCGACACATACAACAACAGAGTTACACATGGAATAAACAAAACATACAGTCAATAATACAGTAGAACAAAAGAAAACAAAAAGTCTATATACAGTGAGTGCAAATGAGGTAAGTAAAGGAAATAAATAGGCGTTGGTGGCGAAGTAATTACAATATAGCAATTAAACACTGGAATGGTAGATTGGCAGAAGATGAATGTGCAGGTAGAGATACTGTGGTGCAAAGGAGCAAAATAAATAATAAATAAATACCAGTATGGGGATGAGGTAGGGAGATAGATGGGCTGTTTACAGATGGGCTATGTACAGGTGCAGTGATCTGTAAGCTGCTCTGACAGCTGGTGCTTAAAGCTAGTGAGTGAGATGTGAGTCTCCAGCTTCAGAGATTTTTGCAATTCGTTCCAGTCATGGGCAGCAGAGAACTGGAAGGAAAGACGACCAAAGGAGGAATTGGCTTTGGGGGTGACAAGTGAGATATATCTGCTGGAGCGCGTGCTACGAGTGGGTGCTGCTATGGTGACCAGTGAGCTGAGATAAGGCGGGGCTTTACCTAGCAGATTCTAGATTTAATTTTGGATTGGAGATGCTTAATGTGAGTCTGGAAGGAGAGTTTACAGTCTAACCAGACACCAAGGTATTTGTTGTTGTCCACGTATTCTAAGTCAGAGCCGTCCTGAGTAGTGATGCTGGACGGGCGTGCAGGTGCGGGCAGTGATCGATTGAATAGCATGCATTTAGTTTTACTTGTGTTTAAGAGCAGTTGGAGGCCATGGAAGGAGAGTTGTATGGCATTGAAGCTCGTCTGGAGGTTAGTTAACACAGTGTCCAAGGAGTGGCCAGAAGTATACAGAATGGTGTCGTCTGCGTAGAGGTGGATCAGAGAATCACCAGCAGCAAAAGCAACATCATTGATGTATACAGAAAAGAGAGTCGGCCCGAGAATGGAACCCTGTGGCACACCCATAGAGACTGTCAGAGGACCGGACAACAGTCCCTCCGATTTGACACACTGAACTCTATCAGAGAAGTAGTTGGTAAACCAGGCGAGGCAATCATTTGAGAAACCAAGGCTGTCGAGTCTGCCAATAAGAATGTTGTGATTGACAGAGTCGAAAGCCTTGGCCAGGTCGATGAATACGGCTGCACAGTAATGTCTCTTATCGATGGCAGTTATGATGCCATTTAGAACCTTGAGCGTGGCTGAGGTGCTCTGAAACCAGACTGCATAGCGGAGAAGGTATGGTGGGATTCGAAATGGTCAGTAATCTGTTTGATAACTTGGCTTTTGAAGACCATAGAGAGACAGGGTAGGATAGATATAGGTCTGTAGCAGTTTGGGTCTAGAGTGTCACCCCCTTTGAAGAGGGGGATGACAGCGGCATCTTTCCAATCTTTGGGAATCTCAGATGATACAAAAGAGAGGTTGAACAGGCTAGTAATAGGGGTTGCAACAATTTCGGCAGATATTTTTAGAAAGAGAGGGTCCAGATTGTCTAGCCTGGCTGATTTGTAGGGGTCCAGATTTTGCAGCTCTTTCAGAACATCAGCTATCTGGATTTGGGTAAAGGAGAAATGGTGGGGGCTTTGGTGGGATGCTGTGGAGGGTGCCGGGTAGTTGACCGGGGTAGGGGTAGCCAAGTGGAAAGCATGGCCAGCCGTAGAGAAATGCTTATTGAAATTCTCAATTATAGTGGATTTATCGGTGGTGACAGTGTTTCCTAGCCTCAGAGCAGTGGGCAGCTGGGATGAGGTGCTCTTATTTTCCATGGACTTTACAGTGTTCCAGAACTTTTTTGAGTTAGTACTACAGGATGCAAATTTCTGTTTGAAAAAGCTTGCCTTAGCTTTTCTAACTGCCTGTGTATATTTGTTCCTAACTTCCCTGAAAAGTTGAATAATCACGGGGGCTATTCGATGCTAATGCAGAACGCCACAGGATGTTTTTGTGCTGGTCAAGGGCAGACAGGTCTGGAGTGAACCAAGGACTATATCTATTCCTAGTTCTAAATTTTTTGAGAGGGGCATGCTTATTTAAGATGGTGAGGAAGGCACTTTTAAAGAATAGCCAGGCATCATCTACTGACGAGATGAGGTCAATGTCATTCCAGGATACCCCGGCCAGGTCGTTTAGAAAGGCCTGCTCCTAGAAATGTTTCAGGGAGCGTTTGACAGTGATGAGGGGTGTTCGTTTGGTTGCAGACCCATTGCGGATGCAGTCAATGAGGCAGTGATCGCTGATATCTTGATTGAAAACAGCAGAGGTGCATTTTGGAGGGCGAGTTAATTAGGATGACATCTATGAGGGTGCCCGTGTTTACTGATTTGGGGTTGTATCTGGTAGGTTCATTGATAATTTGTGTGAGATTGAGGGCATCAAGCTTAGTTTGTAGGATGGCCGGGGTGTTAAGCATGTCCCAGTTTAGGTCACCTAGTAGCACGAGCTCAGAAGATAGATGGGGGGCAATCAATTCACATATGGTATCGAGGGCACAGCTGGGGGCAGAGGGAGGTCTATAGCAGCGGCAACAGTGAGAGACTTGTTTCTGGAAAGGGGAATTTTTAGAAGTAGAAGCTCAAATTGTTTGGGTACAGACTTAGATAGTAATACAGAACTCTGCAGGCTATCTCTGCAGTAGATTGCAACACCGCCCCCTTTGGCAGTTCTATCTTGGCGAAAACGTTATAGTTAGGAATGGAAATTTCAAGGTTTTTGGTGGTTTTCCTAAGCCAGGATTCAGACACGGCTAAGACATCTGGGTTGGCAGAGTGTGCTAAAGCAGTGAGTAAAACAAACTTAGGGAGTAGGCTTCTAATGTTAACATGCATGAAACCAAGGCTTTTATGTTTACAGAAGTCAACAAATGAGAGCACCTGTGGGGTGGGAGTGGAGCTAGGCAATGCAGGACCTGGATCAACCTCCACATCACCAGAGGAACAGAGGAGAAGTAGGATAAGTGTACGGCTAAAGACTATACGAACTGGCCGTCTAGCACGTTCAGAACAGAGAATGAAAGGAGCAGGTTTCTGGCCACGATAGCATAGATTCAAGGCATAGTGTACAGACAAAGGTATGGTAGGATATGAGTACATTGGAGGTAAACCTAGGCATTGAGTAATGAAGAGAGAGATATAGTCTCTAGAGATGTTTAAACCAGGTGATGTTAGCAGTTAGCATGGGTTAGCAGTTACAGACCGGGCAGGTAAGCTAGCAGTTAGCAGGCCGGGGCTGGAAACTAGCAGTTAGTAGACCGGGGCAAGCTAGCAGTTAGCAGGCTGGGTTAGCAAGCAGTTAGCAGGGGCTAGCAGTTAGCAGACCGGGTTAGCAAGCAAGCAGTTAGCAGGGGCTGGAAAGTTAGCCTTTGGGGGACGTCGCGATGGGGGTAAGTCTGTTTTTGCCTCTTTGTGCGGTGACGTCGATAGACCAGTCGTGGAATTAGTAGGGTTCCAAGTAGCTCTAGGTAGCTAGCAGGCCTAGCTGGTTAGCATAATGGGCCTTCAGCAGGTGTCGCACCTGAGGGGCCTGTTGGGAGTCCTCGGGCAGATTATGTCGGTATTCCAGTCGTAGGGGATCTGCGGGGTTCCATGCCCCGTACCAGCTGTAGAAGGGGTCCGGATATTGTAGCCCAGGAGTATATTTCGGTGGTAGCTGTTGATAATGGGATATGTAGATGGGTGAGCCGGTCAAGGATCGATTCAGACAAAGTGGTAAATTGTATGACAAGCGACAGTTTAATTATGAGTGAAGATATCTGGTACAGCGTATATACGGGCCCTTCTGTTAGCTCATGAGAAACCAGCAGAAAGAAGCCCCGCTAACAGTGTGCACATGTATTATATACAGAACAGAAAGTAGGTTGATTCTAGAAGATCGGGTCTTCGGATTGGTTCAGGCTGGAGTGTAGTCTTCTTGTATTGGCTCAGTTGGACCATCCGTCATCCTAGAGTCTCGTCGTACCTGTCCTTGGTCACACAATGTTCCGCTAAGAAGGAGATTAGGCGTGTGCGTGTGTGTTCCTCTTTCTCAGGGTTGGGGGTGCCTCTGCAGCTGGTGTTTGTCACAAGATAGTGTATCAGACTTAGCAACCCCTCAATGGCGCTTTGTGGTTAGGCCGCTCGCTGTTATGTAGAGAACAGGATGTTCCAGTGTCTGTGTGTGTTGACCTTGAGTATGTGTGAAGGAGGGTGTAACGTGTTATAACAGCTCAGCTTGTGGTAATAGGGCAAATAAGGTAAAACTAAACTGCGTTCGATTTATCTTCTACA
>NW_024605445.1:0-4686 GCF_018296145.1 Oncorhynchus tshawytscha | reverse complement strand
GACGGACTGGTGGAGAGTTGAGTTAGCAACAGACAGACAGACAGAGACTGGTGGAGAGTTGAGTTAGACAGACAGACAGACAGACAGACAGACTGGTGGAGAGTTGAGTTAGCAGCAGACAGACAGACAGAGACTGGTGGGGAGTTGAGTTAGCAACAGACAGACAGACAGACACTGGTGGAGAGTTGAGGTGACAGCAGACAGACAGACGGACTGGTGGGGAGTTGAGTTAGCAACAGACAGACAGACAGACTGGTGGAGAGTTGAGTTAGCAACAGAACCAGACGGACTGGTGGGGAGTTGAGTTAGCAACAGACAGACAGACAGAGACTGGTGGAGAGTTGAGTTAGCAGCAGACAGACAGACAGACTGGTGGAGAGTTGAGTTAGCAACAGACAGACAGACAGACAGAGACTGGTGGAGAGTTGAGTTGCGCAGACAGACAGACGGACTGGTGGGGTTGAGTTAGCAACAGACAGACAGACAGACAGACGACTGGGTGGAGAGTTGAGTTAGCAACAGACAGACAGACAGGACTGGACTGGTGGAGAGTTGAGTTAGCAACAGACAGACAGACTGAGGACTGGTGGAGAGTTGAGTTAGCAAGACAGACAGACAGAGACTGGTGGGGAGTTGGGGAGTTAGCAACAGACAGACAGACAGAGACTGGTGGAGAGTTGAGTTAGCAGCAGACAGACAGACTGAGACTGGTGGAGAGTTGAGTTAGCAAGACGGACAGACAGACAGACAGAGACTGGTGGAGAGTTGAGTTAGCAACAGACAGACAGACAGAGACTGGTGGAGAGTTGAGTTAGCAACAGACAGACAGACACTGGTGGAGAGTTGAGTTAGCGACAGACAGACAGACAGACAGACAGACAGACAGACAGACAGACAGACAGAGACAGACAGACAGAGACTGGTGGGGAGTTGAGTTAGCAACAGACAGACAGACTGACGGACTGGAGAGTTGAGTTAGCAACAGACAGACGGACTGGTGGAGAGTTGAGTTAGCAACAGACAGACGGACTGGTGGGGAGTTGAGTTAGCAACAGACAGACAGACAGACGGACTGGTGGAGAGTTGAGTTAGCAACAGACAGGCAGAGACTGGTGGAGAGTTGAGTTAGCAGCAGACAGACAGACAGAGACTGGTGGGGAGTTGAGTTAGCAGCAGACAGACAGACAGAGACTGGTGGGGAGTTGAGTTAGCAACAGACAGACAGACAGAGACTGGTGGGGAGTTGAGTTAGCAGCAGACAGACAGACAGAGACTGGTGGAGAGTTGAGTTAGCAACAGACAGACGGACTGGTGGGAAGTTGAGTTTGCAACAGACAGACAGACAGACGGACTGGTGGAGAGTTGAGTTAGCAACAGACAGACAGACTGACGGACTGGTGGAGAGTTGAGTTAGCAACAGACAGACAGACTGACGGACTGGTGGAGAGTTGAGTTAGCAACAGACAGACAGACTGACGGACTGGTGGAGAGTTGAAGCGGTCTTCTGGTCAGACTCCGGAGACGGGCACATCGTGCACCACTCCCTAGCATTCTTCTTGCCAATGTCCAGTCTCTTGACAACAAGGTTGATGAAATCCGAGCAAGGGTAGCATTCCAGAGGGACATCAGAGACTGTAACGTTCTCTGCTTCACGGAAACATGGCTAACTGGAGAGACGCAATCCGAAGCGGTGCAGCCAGCGGGTTTCTCCACGCATCGCGCCGACAGAAACAAACATCTTTCTGGTAAGAAGAGGGGCGGGGGCGTATGTCTTATGGCCAACGTGACATGGTGTGATGAAAGAAACATACAGGAACTCAAATCCTTCTGTTCACCTGATTTAGAATTCCTCACAATCAAATGTAGACCGCATTATCTACCAAAAGAATTCTCTTCGATTATAATCACAGCCGATATATCCCCCAAGCAGACACATCGATGGCTCTGAACGAACTTTATTTAACTCTCTGCAAACTGGAAACGATTTATCCGGGAGGCTGCATTCATTGTAGCTGGGGATTTTAACAAGGCTAATCTGAAAACAAGACTCCCTAAATTTTATCAGCATATCGATTGCGCAACCAGGGTGGAAAGACCCTGGATCATTGTTACTCTAACTTCCGCGACGCATATAAGGCCCTGCCCGCCCCTTCGGAAAAGCTGACCACGACTCCATTTTGTTGATCCCTGCCTACAGACAGAAACTAAAACAAGAAGCTCCCACGCTGAGGTCTGTCCAACGCTGGTCCGACCAAGCTGACTCCACACTCCAAGACTGCTTCCATCACGTGGACTGGGAGATGTTTCAGACAAGGGCCAGACAACAACATTGGCGATACGCTGATACGGTGTGCGAGTTCATTAGAACGTGCGTTGAAGATGTCGTTCCCATAGCAACGATTAAAACATTCCCTAACCAGAAACCGTGGATTGATGGCAGCATTCGTGTGAAACTGAAGGCACGAACCACTGCTTTTAATCAGGCAAGGTGTCTGGTAACATGGCTGAATACAAACAGTGCAGCTATTCCTCCGCAAGGCTATCAAACAAGCTAAGCGCCAGTACAGAGACAAAGTAGAATCTCAATTCAACGGCTCAGACACAAGAGGTATGTGGCAGGGTCTACAGTCAATCACGGACTACAGGAAGAAACCCAGCCCAGTCACGGACCAGGATGTCTTGCTCCCAGGCAGACTAAATAACTTTTTTGCCCGCTTTGAGGACAATACAGTGCCACTGACACGGCCTGCAACGGAAACATGCGGTCTCTCCTTCACTGCAGCCGAAGTGAGTAAGACATTTAAACCCTCGCAAGGCTGCAGGCCCAGACGGCATCCCCAGCCGCGCCCTCAGAGCATGCGCAGACCAGCTGGCCGGTGTGTTTACGGACATATTCAATCAATCCCTATACCAGTCTGCTGTTCCCACATGCTTCAAGAGGGCCACCATTGTTCCTGTTCCCAAGAAAGCTAAGGTAACTGAGCTAAACGACTACCGCCCCGTAGCACTCACATCCGTCATCATGAAGTGCTTTGAGAGACTAGTCAAGGACCATATCACCTCCACCCTACCTGACACCCTTGACCCACTCCAATTTGCTTACCGCCCAAATAGGTCCACAGAGGACGATGCAATCTCAACCACACTGCACACTGCCCTAACCCATCTGGACAAGAGGAATACCTATGTGAGAATGCTGTTCATCGACTACAGCTCGGCATTCAACACCATAGTACCCTCCAAGCTCGTCATCAAGCTCGAGACCCTGGGTCTCGACCCGCCCTGTGCAACTGGGTACTGGACTTCCTGACGGGCCGCCCCCAGGTGGTGAGGGTAGGCAACAACATCTCCTCCCGCTGATCCTCAACACTGGGGCCCCACAAGGGTGCTGCCCTGAGCCCTCTCCTGTACTCCCTGTTCACCCACGACTGCGTGGCCATGCACGCCTCCAACTCAATCATCAAGTTTGCGGACGACACAACAGTGGTAGGCTTGATTACCAACAACGACGAGACGGCCTACAGGGGGGAGGTGAGGGCCCTCGGAGTGTGGTGTCAGGAAAATAACCTCACACTCAACGTCAACAAAACTAAGGAGATGATTGTGGACTTCAGGAAACAGCAGAGGGAACACCCCCCCATCCACATCGATGGAACAGTAGTGGAGAGGGTAGCAAGTTTTAAGTTCCTCGGCATACACATCACAGACAAACTGAATTGGTCCACTCACACAGACAGCATCGTGAGGAAGGCGCAGCAGCGCCCTCTCTTCAACCTCAGGAGGCTGAAGAAATTCGGCTTGTCACCAAAAAGCACTCACAAACTCTACAGATGCACAATCGAGAGAATCCTGGCGGGCTGTATCACCGCCTGGTATGGCAAACTGCACCGCCCTCAACCGTAAGGCTCTCCAGAGGGTAGTGAGGTCTGCACAACGCATCACCGGGGGCAAAATCACCTGCCCTCCAGGACACCTACACCACCCGATGCTACAGGAAGGCCATAAAGATCATCAAGGACATCAACCACCCGAGCCACTGCCTGTTCACCCCGCTGCCATCCAGAAGGCGCAGGTCAGTACAGGTGCATCAAAGCTGGGACCGAGAGACTGAAAACAGCTTCTATCTCAAGGCCATCAGACTGTTAAACAGCCACCACTAACATTGAGTGGCTACTGCCAACACACTGTCAATGACACTGACTCTACTCCAGCCACTTTAATCATGGGAAATTATGTAAATATATCACTAGCCACTTTTAAACAATGCTACCTTATATAATGTTACTTACCCTACATTGTTCATCTCATATGCATACGTGATACTGTACTCTATATCATCGACTGCATCCTTTATGTGAATACATGTATCACTAGCCACTTTAACTATGCCACTTGGTTTACATACTTATCTCATATGTATACTGTACTGATATCATCTACTGTATCTTGCCTATGCTGCTCTGTACCATCACCATTCATATATCCTTATGTACATATTCTTATCCCCTCTACACTGTGTATGACAGTAGTTTTTTTGGAATTGTTAGTTAGATTACTTGCTCGTTATTACTGCATTGTCGGAACTAGAAGCACAAGCATTTCGCTACACTCGCATTAACATCTGCTAACTATGTATGTGACAAATAAAATTTGATTTGATTTGATTTGATTTGAGTTGAGTTAGCA
>NW_024605444.1:0-4686 GCF_018296145.1 Oncorhynchus tshawytscha | reverse complement strand
ATAATATTATAGAGACAGTAGATCTAGCTGGTCTGTTATAATATAATAGAGACAGCAGATCTACCTGGTCTGTCATAGTATAATAGAGACAGTAGATCTAGCTGGTCTGTCATAATATAATAGAGACATAGAGACAGTAGATCTACCTGGTCTGTCATAATATAATAGAGACAGTAGATCTAGCTGGTCTATCATAATATAATAGAGACAGTAGATCTAGCTGGTCTGTCATATTATAATAGAGACAGTATATCTAGCTGGTCTGTCATAATACAATAGAGACAGTAGATCTAGCTGGTCTTTCATAATATAATAGAGACAGTATATCTACCTGGTCTGTCATAATATAATAGAGACCGTAGATCTAGCTGGTCTGTCATAATACAATAGAGACAGTAGATCTAGCTGGTCTGACATAATATAATAGAGACAGTAGATCTAGCTGGTCTGTCATAATACAATAGAGACAGTAGATCTAGCTGGTCTGTCATAATACAATAGAGACATAGAGACAATAGATCTACCTGGTCTGTCATAATACAATAGAGACACTAGATCTAGCTGGTCTGTCATAATATAATAGAGATAGTAGATCTAGTTGGTCTGTCATAATACAATAGAGACAGTAGATCTACCTGGTCTGTCATAATATAATAGCGACAGTAGATCTAGCTGGTCTGTCATAATATAATAGAGACAGTAGATCAAGTTGGTCTGTCATAATATAATAGAGACATAGAGACAGTAGATTTAGCTGGTCTGTCATAATATAATTGAGACACTAGATCTAGCTGGTCTGTCATAATATAATAGAGATAGTAGATCTAGCTGGTCTGTCATAATACAATAGAGACAGTAGATCTACCTGGTCTGTCATAATAGAGACAGTATATGTACCTGGTCTGTCATAATATAATAGAGACAGTAGATCTACCTGGTCTGTCATTTTATAATAGAGACAGTAGATCTAGCTGGTCTGTCATAATATAATAGAGACAGTAGATCTAGCTGGTCTGTCATAATATAATAGAGACAGTAGATCTAGCTGGTCTGTCATAATATAATAGAGATAGTAGATCTAGCTGGTCTGTCATAATATAATAGAGACAGTAGATCTAGATTGGTCTGTCATAATATAATAGAGACATAGAGATAATATAATAGAGACAGTAGATCAGTAGATAGATCTAGCTGGTCTGTCATAATATAATAGAGACAGTATATCTACCTGGTCTGTCATAATATTAATAGACACAGTAGATCTATCTGGTCTGTCATAATATAATAGAGAGAGTAGATCTAGCTGGTCTGTCATAATACTAGAGACTGGTCTACCTGGTCTGTCATAATATAATAGAGACAGTAGATCTAGCTGGTCTGTCATAATATAATAGAGACAGTAGATCTAGCTGGTCTGTCATAATATAAGAGAGACAGTAGATCTAGCTGGTCTGTCATAATATAATAGAGACAGTAGATCTAGCTGGTCTGTCATAATATAATAGAGACAGTAGATCTAGCTGGTCTGTCATAATATAATAGAGACAGTAGATCTAGCTGGTCTGTCATAATATAATAGAGACAGTAGATCTAGCTGGTCTGTCATAGATCTATATAATAGTCTGACATAGAGACAGTAGATCTGGTCTGTCATAATATAATAGAGACAGTAGATCTAGCTGGTCTGTCATAATATAATAGAGACAGTAGATCTAGCTGGTCTGTAATATAATAGAGACATAGTAGATCTAGCTGGTCTGTCATAATATAATAGAGACAGTAGATCTAGCTGGTCTGTCATAATATAATAGAGACAGTATATCTAGAGACAGTAGATCTAGCTGGTCTGTCATATTATAATAGAGACAGTAGATCTAGCTGGTCTGTCATAATATAATAGAGACAGTAGATCTAGCTGGTCTGTCATAATATAATAGAGACAGTAGATCTAGCTGGTCTGTCATAATATAATAGAGACAGTAGATCTAGCTGGTCTGTCATAATATAATAGAGACAGTAGATCTAGCTGGTCTGTCATAATATAATAGAGACAGTAGATCTAGCTGGTCTGTCATAATATAATAGAGACAGTAGATCTAGCTGGTCTGTCATAATATAATAGAGACAGTAGATCTAGCTGGTCTGTCATAATATAATAGAGACAGTAGATCTAGCTGGTCTGTCATAATATAATAGAGACACTAGTATATCTACAGTAGATCTAGCTGGTCTGTCATAATATAATAGACAGACAGTAGATCTAGTCTGGTCTGTCATAATATAATAGAGACAGTAGATCTAGCTGGTCTGTCATAATATAATAGAGACAGTAGAGCTAGCTAGCTGGTCTGTCATGTCATAATATAATAGAGACAGTAGATCTAGCTGGTCTGTCAGCTGGTCTGTCATAATATAATAGAGACAGTAGATCTAGCTGGTCTGTCATTTTCTAATAGAGAAAGTATATCTACCTGGTCTGTCATAATATAATAGAGACAGTAGATCTAGCTGGTCTGTTATAATATAATAGAGACAGTAGATCTAGCTGGTCTGTCATAATATAATAGAGACAGTAGATCTAGCTGGTCTGTCATAATATAATAGAGACAGTAGATCTAGCTGGTCTGTCATAATATAATAGAGGAGACAGTAGATCTACCTGGTCTGTCATAATATAATAGAGACAGTAGATCTAGCTGGTCTGTCATAATATAATAGAGACAGTAGATCTAGCTGGTCTGTCATATTATAATAGAGACAGTATATCTAGCTGGTCTGTCATAATACAATAGAGACAGTAGATCTAGCTGGTCTTTCATAATATAATAGAGACAGTATATCTACCTGGTCTGTCATAATATAATAGAGACAGTAGATCTAGCTGGTCTGTCATAATATAATAGAGACAGTAGATCTAGCTGGTCTGTCATAATATAATAGAGACAGTAGATCTAGCTGGTCTGTCATAATATAATAGAGACAGTAGATCTAGCTGGTCTGTCATAATATAATAGAGACATAGAGACAATAGATCTACCTGGTCTGTCATAATACAATAGAGACACTAGATCATAATAGCTGGTCTGTCATAATACAATAGAGACAGTAGATCTAGCTGGTCTGTCATAATATAATAGCGACAGTAGATCTAGCTGGTCTGTCATAATACAATAGAGACAGTAGATCTAGCTGGTCTGTCATAATATAATAGAGACAGTAGATCTAGTTTGCCTGTCATAATATAATAGAGATATAGAGACAGTAGATTTAGCTGGTCTGTCATTATATAATAGAGACAGTATATCTACCTGGTCTGTCATAATATAATAGAGACACTAGATCTAGCTGGTCTGTCATAATATAATAGAGATAGTAGACCTAGCTGGGCTGTCATAATACAATAGAGACAGTAGATCTACCTGGTCTGTCATAATAGAGACAGTATATGTACCTGGTCTGTCATAATATAATAGAGACAGTAGATCTACCTGGTCTGTCATTTTATAATAGAGACAGTAGATCTAGCTGGTCTGTCATAATATAATAGACACTGTAGATCTAGCTGGTCTGTCAAAATATAATAGAGACAGTAGATCTAGTTGGTCTGTCATAATATAATAGCGATAGTAGATCTAGAGACTGGTCTGTCATAATATAATAGAGACAGTAGATCTAGCTGGTCTGTCATAATATAATAGAGACAGAGATCAGTAGATCTAGCTGGTCTGTCATAATATAATAGAGACAGTAGATCTACCTGGTCTGTCATAATATAATAGAGACAGTAGATCTAGCTGGTCTGTCATAATAGAGACAGTAGATCTAGCTGGTCTGTCATAATATAATAGAGACAGTAGATCTAGCTGGTCTGTCATAATATAATAGAGACACTAGATCTAGCTGGTCTGTCATAATATAATAGAGACAGTAGATCTAGCTGGTCTGTCATAATATAATAGAGACACTAGATATAGCTGGTCTGTCATAATATAATAGATAATATAATAGACAGTAGATCTAGATAGTAGATCTAGCTGGTCTGTCATAATATAATAGAGACAGTAGATCTAGCTGGTCTGTCATAATATAATAGAGACAGTAGATCTACCTGGTCTGTCATAATATAATAGAGACAGTAGATCTAGCTGGTCTGTCATAATATAATAGAGACAGTAGATCTAGCTGGTCTGTCATAATATAATAGAGACACTCTGTCATTTTCTAATAGAGATAGTAGATCTAGCTGGTCTGTCATAATATAATAGAGACAGTAGATCTAGCTGGTCTGTTATAATATAATAGAGACAGCAGATCTACCTGGTCTGTCATAGTATAATAGAGACAGTAGATCTAGCTGGTCTGTCATAATATAATAGAGACATAGAGATAGTAGATCTACCTGGTCTGTCATAATATAATAGAGACAGTAGATCTAGCTGGTCTATCATAATATAATAGAGACAGTAGATCTAGCTGGTCTGTCATATTATAATAGAGACAGTATATCTAGCTGGTCTGTCATAATACAATAGAGACAGTAGATCTAGCTGGTCTTTCATAATATAATAGAGACAGTATATCTACCTGGTCTGTCATATTATAATAGAGACAGTAGATCTAGCTGGTCTGTCATATTATAATAGAGACAATAGATCTAGCTGGTCTGTCATAATATAATAGACAGTA
>NW_024605443.1:0-4685 GCF_018296145.1 Oncorhynchus tshawytscha | reverse complement strand
AGTAGCAGTAGTACTGGTAGCAGTAGTAACAGTAGTAGTAGTAGTAGTAGTAGCAGTAGTAACAGTAGTAGTAGTAGCAGTAGTACTGGTAGTAGTAAGCAGTAGTAGTGGTGAGTAGTAGTAACAGTAGTACTGGTAGTAGTAACAGTAGTACTGAGTAGTAGTAGTACTGAGTAGTACTGGTAGTAGTAACTGAAATAGTGGTAGTAGTAGCAATGTAGTAACTGAGTAGTAGTAGTAGCAGTAGTACTGGTAGTAGTAACAGTGGTACTGGTAGTAGTAGTAGTAACTGGTAGTAGTAGTACAGTAGTACTGGTAGTAGTAACAGTAGTACTGGTAGTAGTAACAGTAGTACTGGTAGTAGTAACAGTAGTACTGGTAGTAGTAACAGTAGTACTGGTAGCAGTAACAGTAGTAACAGTAGTGGTAGTAGTAACAGTAGTAGTAGCAGTAGTACTGGTAGTAGTAACAGTAGTACTGGTAGTAGTAACAGTAGTAGTGGTAACAGTAGTAGTAGCAGTAGTACTGGTAGTAGTAACAGTAGTACTAGTAGTAGTAACAGTAGTACTGGTAGTAGTAACAGTAGTAGTAGCAGTAGTACTGGTAGTAGTAACAGTAGTAGTAGTAGTAGCAGTAGTAGTAGTAGTAGTAGCAGTAGTACTGGTAGTAGTAACAGTAGTAGTGGTAGTAGTAGTAGTAGTGGTAGTAGTACTGGTAGTAGTAACAGTAGTGGTAGTAGTACTAGTAGTAGTAGTAGTACAGTAGTAGTAGTAGTAGTACTGGTAGTAGTAACAGTAGTAGTAGCAGTAGTACTGGTAGTAGTAACAGTAGTGGTAGTACTGGTAGTAGTAACAGTAGTAGTAGCAGTAGTACTGGTAGTAGTAACAGTAATAGTAGCAGTAGTACTGGTAGTAGTAACAGTAGGTAGTAGTAGTAGTACTGGTAGTAGTAGTAGTAGTAGTAGTACTGGTAGTAGTAACAGTAGTGGTAGTAGTAGTAACAGTAGTAGTAGCAGTAGTAGTGGTAGTAGTAACAGTAGTAGTAGCAGTAGTACTGGTAGTAGTAGCAGTACTGGTAGTAGTAGTAGTAGTGGTAGTAGTACTGGTAGTAGTAACAGTAGTGGTAGTAGTACTGGTAGTAGTAACAGTAGTGGTAGTAGTACTGGTAGTAGTAGCAGTAGTACTGGTAGTAGTAACAGTAGTGTTAGTAGTGGTAGTAGTAGCAGTAGTAGTAGTAGCAGTAGTACTGGTAGTAGTAACAGTAGTGGTAGTAGTGGTAGTAGTAACAGTAGTAGTAGTAGACAGTAGTACTGGTAGTAGTAACAGTAGTAGTAGTGGTAGTAGTAGTAGTACAGTAGTAGTAACAGTAGTACTGGTAGTAGTAACAGTAGTACTAGTGGTAGTAGTAGTAGTACTGTAGTAGTAACAGTAGTACTGGTAGTAATGCTAACAGTAGTACTGGTAGTAGTAACAGTAGTAGTAGCAGTAGTACTGGTAGTAGTAACAGTAGTACTGGTAGTAGTAACAGTAGTACTGGTAGTAGTAGCAGTAGTACTGGTAGTAGTAACTGTAGTAGTAGCAGTAGTACTGGTAGTAGTAACAGTACTGGTAGTAGTAGTAGTACTGGTAGTAGTTAGTAGTAGCAGTAGTACTGGTAGTAGTAACAGTAGTGGTGGTAGTAGTAACAGTAGTAGTAACAGTAGTAGTAAGTAGTAACAGTAGTAGTAGCAGTAGTACTGGTAGTAGTAACAGTAGTAGTAGCAGTAGTACTGGTAGTAGTAACAGTAGTAGTAGTTGGTAGTACTGGTAGTAGTAACAGTAGTAGTGGCAGTAGTACTGGTAGTAGTAGCAGTAATACTGGTAGTAGTAACAGTAGTACTGGTAGTAGTAACAGTAGTGGTAGTAGTACTGGTAGTAGTAACAGTAGTAGTAGCAGTAGTACTGGTAGTAGTAACAGTAGTAGTAGTGGTAGTAGTAGTAGTACTGGTAGTAGTAACAGTAGTGGTAGTAGTAGTAACAGTAGTAGTAGCAGTAGTACTGGTAGTAGTAACAGTAGTAGTAGCAGTAGTACTGGTAGTAGTAACAGTAGTACTGGTAGTAGTAGTAGTAGTGGTAGTAGTACTGGTAGTAGTAACAGTAGTGGTAGTAGTACTGGTAGTAGTAACAGTAGTGGTAGTAGTACTGGTAGTAGTAACAGTAGTAGTAGCAGTAGTACTGGTAGTAGTAACAGTAGTGGTAGTAGTGGTAGTAGTAACAGTAGTAGTAGTAGTAGCAGTAGTACTGGTAGCAGTAACAGTAGTGGTAGTAGTGGTAGTAGTAACAGTAGTAGTAGTAGCAGTAGTACTGGTAGTAGTAGTAGTACTGGTAGTAGTAACAGTAGTAGTAGCAGTAGTACTGGTAGTAGTAACAGTAGTAGTAGTGGTAGTAGTAACAGTAGTGGTGGTAGTAGTAGCAGTAGTAGTAGCAGTAGTACTGGTAGTAGTAGTGGTAGTAGTAGCAGTAGTACTGGTAGTAGTAACAGTAGTGGTAGTAGTAGCAGTAGTAGTAGCAGTAGTACTGGTAGTAGTAACAGTAGTAGTAGTGGTAGTAGTAGCAGTAGTACTGGTAGTAGTAGCAGTAGTACTGGTAGTAGTAACAGTAGTAGTAGTGGTAGTAGTAGCAGTAGTAGTAACAGTAGTACTGGTAGTAGTAACAGTAGTAGTGTGTAGTAGTAGCAGTAGTACTGGTAGCAGTAACAGTAGTACTGGTAGTAGTAACAGTAGTACTGGTAGTAGTAACAGTAGTACTGGTAGTAGTAACAGTAGTACTGGTAGTAGTAACAGTAGTACTGGTAGTAGTAACAGTAGTACTGGTAGTAGTAACAGTAGTACTGGTAGTAGTAACAGTAGTACTGAGTAGTAGTAACAGTGGTACTGGTAGTAGTAACAGTAGTACTGGTAGTAGTAACAGTAGTAGTAACAGTAGTAGTAGCAGTAGTACTGGTAGTAGTAACAGTAGTAGTAGTGGTAGTAGTAGCAGTAGTACTGGTAGCAGTAGTAGCAGTAGTAGTGGTAGTAGTAGTAACAGTAGTACTGGTAGTAGTGGTAGTACTGGTAGTAGTAACAGTAGTACTGGTAGTAGTAACAGTAGTACTGGTAGTAGTAACATTAGTACTGGTAGTAGTAACAGTAGTACTGGTAGTAGTAACAGTAGTACTGGTAGTAGTAACAGTAGTAGTAACAGTAGTAGTAGCAGTAGTACTGGTAGTAGTAACAGTAGTAGTAGTGGTAGTAGTAGCAGTAGTAGTAACAGTAGTGGTAGCAGTAGTACTGGTAGTAGTAACAGTAGTAGTGGTAGTAGTAGCAGTAGTACTGGTAGTAGTAACAGTAGTACTGGTAGTACTGGTAGTAGTAACCTTTCTTTCTATTAGTAGCAGTAGTAGTAGTATTGTAGCAATCTACTGGTAGTAGTAACATATATAATTATCAAATAGTAACAGTAGTGGTAGTAGCACTGGTAGTAGTAACAGTAGTGGTAGGCAGTACTGGTAGTAGATACATCTTGGTAGTAGTTCTGGTGGTAGTAAGGCTCTGGTAGCGATAATGGTGTGGTCGCCAGTAGTCAATCAGTGAGTGGTAGTAGTGGGTACGTAACGGTAGTAGTCTGTAGCAGCCTGTACTGTTGTAGCAGTAGACAGGGTGTGTTCAGTTTGTAACTGGTTGTAGTAGTAGTCTGTAAACTGGTAGTTCTTCAGGTGGTAGTAACAACATGTCAGGCAGAGTACTGGTCTGTAGTAACAGTGAGTGCTTCCAGTAGCTGGTAACAGTTACGGTGGCCTAGTGGCAGTCTGCTGCAGGGGTCTCTGGTGGTAGTAGTGGTAGTAGTCAGCAGTAGTTTGGTGGTGAGGTCAGGATGTGGTCATGGTAGCGAGGTGAGCAGTAGTACTGGTGGTAGTAACAGTACTAGAAGTGGTCTTACAGTGGTACTGGTGAGTAATGTTTACAGTACTGGTAGTAGTAACAGTAGTAGTATTCTGTATTAGTCTCAGTATTTTAGACAATAGTACTGGTAGTAGTAACAGTAGTAGTAGTGGTAGTAGTAGCTTAGTAGTACTGGTAGCAGTAACAGTAGTACTGGTAGTAGTAACAGTAGTACTGGTAGTAGTAAGGTAGTACTGGTAGTAGTAACAGTAGTACTGGTAGTAGTAACAGTAGTACTGGTAGTAGTAACAGTAGTACTGTTAGTAGTAACAGTAGTACTGGTAGTAGTAGCAGTAGTACTGGTAGTAGTAACAATAGTACTGGTAAGTAGTAACAATAGTAGTAACAGTGAATTAGTAGCAGTGGTAGTACTGGTAGTAGTAACGGTAGTAGTAGTGGTAGTGGTAGCAGTAGTACTGGTAGCAATAACAGTAGTAGTGGTAGTAAGTAGTAACAGTGGTACTGTTAGTAGTAACAGTGGTAGTGAAGTAGTAACAGTGAGTACTGGTGGTAGTAACAGTAGTACTGGTAGTGGTAACAGTAGTACTGGTGGTAGTAACGGTAATTGCTGGTGAGTAGTAACAGTGGTACTGGTAAATAAATATTTCAATGTACAAGTGGCAGTAGTACTGGTAGTAGTAACAGTAGTACTGGTAGTAGTAACAGTGTGTAGCAGTAGTACTGAGTAGTAGTAACAGTAGTACTGGTAGTAGTAACAGTAGTAGTA
>NW_024605442.1:0-4683 GCF_018296145.1 Oncorhynchus tshawytscha | reverse complement strand
CTACAATGTTCAGTTCATCTCAAATAGACAGCACAGCAAAAATTGGACATCCAGAGTGCAACAAACATGATTTAGAGCTTGTTTATGGAAAAGTGCTTATTTCTGTATTTCCATGTTGCAACTTGCTGAAAACTTCATCTCAAATAGACAACACAAGCAAAAATTGGACATCAGAGTGCAACAAACATGATTTAGAGGAAGCTTGTTTATGGAAAAGTGCTTATTTCTGTATTTCCATGTTGCAACTTGCTGGCTATCTACAATGTTCATTTCATCTCAAATAAAACAACACAGCAAAAATTTTTTTTAATCAGAGTGCAACAAACATGATTTAGAGCTTGTTTATGGAAAAGTGCTAATTCATATTTTCCATGTTGCAACTTGCTGTTTGCAAAATCTCATCTACAAAAAACATTTTTTATCCAGAGTTCAAACATGATTTTAGAGCTTGATTATGGAAAAGTGCTTAATTCTGTATTTTCATGTTGCAACTTGCTGAAAACTGTCTACAATGTTCATTTCAACTCAAATAGACAGCACAGCAAAAATTGACATCCAGAGTGCAACAAACATGATTTAGAGCTTGCTACAATGTTCAGTTCATCTCAAATAAACAGCACAGCAAAATTTTTTACATCAGAGTGCAACAAACATGATTTAGAGCTTGTTTATGGAAAAGTGCTTAATTCTGTATTTTCATGTTGCAACTTGCAGAAAACTGTCCACGGTGTTCATTTCAACTCAAATAGACAGCACAGCAAAAATTGCACATCCAGAATGCAACAAACATGATTTTAGAGCTTGTTTATGGAAAAGTGCTTATTTCTGTATTTCCATGTTGCAACTTGCTGAAAACTATCTACAATGTTCAGTTCATCTCAAATAGACAGCACAGCAAAAATTGGACATCCAGAGTGCAACAAACATGATTTAGAGCTTGTTTATGGAAAAGTGCTTATTTCTGTATTTCCATGTTGCAACTTGCTGAAAACTATCTACAATGTTCAGTTCATCTCAAATAGACAGCGCAGCAAAAAATGGAAATCCAGAGGGCATCAAACATGATTTAGAGCTTGTTTATGGAAAGTGCTTATTTCTGCATTTCAATGTTGCAACTTACTGAAAACAGTTTGCAGTGTTTTCATAACATCTCGAATAAACATAAAAACATTTTTTTAATCCAGAGTGCAACAAACATGATTTAGAGCTTGTTTATGGAAAAGTGCTTAATTCTGTATTTTCATGTTGCAACTTGCTGAAAACTGTCCACGGTGTTCATTTCAACTCAAATAGACAGCACAGCAAAAATTGCACATCCAGAGTGCAACAAACATGATTTAGAGCTTGTTTATGGAAAAGTGCTTATTTCTGTATTTCCATGTTGCAACTTGCTGAAAACTATCTACAATGTTCAGTTCATCTCAAATAGACAGCACAGCAAAAATTGTACATCCAGAGTGCAACAAACATGATTTAGAGCTTGTTTATGGAAAAGTGCTTATTTCTGTATTTCCATGTTGCAACTTGCTGAAAACTATCTACAATGTTCAGTTCATCTCAAATAGACAGCACAGCAAAAATTGTACATCCAGTGTGCAACAAACATGATTTAGAGCTTGTTTATGGAAAAGTGCTTAATTCTGTATTTTCATGTTGCAACTTGCAGAAAACTGTCCACGGTGTTCATTTCAACTCAAATAGACAGCACAGCAAAAATTGCACATCTCAAAAACATGATTTTAGAGCTTGTTTAGGAAAAGTGCTTATTTCTGTATTTCCAGCAAAAAACTTGTTCACATCAGACAGTTGCAACAACAAACATGATTTAGAGCTTGTTTATGGAAAAGTGCTTATTTCTGTATTTCCATGTTGCAACTTGCTGAAAACTATCTACAATGTTCAGTTCATCTCAAATAGACAGCACAGCAAAAATTGGACATCCAGAGTGCAACAAACATGATTTAGAGCTTGTTTATGGAAAAGTGCTTATTTCTGTATTTCCATGTTGCAACTTGCTGAAAACTATCTACAATGTTCAGTTCATCTCAAATAGACAGCGCAGCAAAAAATGGAAATCCAGAGGGCATCAAACATGATTTAGAGCTTGTTTATGGAAAGTGCTTATTTCTGCATTTCAATGTTGCAACTGAAAACAGTTTGCACATAACATCTCGAATAAACATAACAAAAACATTTTTTAATCAGAGTGCAACAAACATGATTTAGAGCTTTTTATGGAAAGTGCTTAATTCTGTATTTTCATGTTGCAACTAAAACTATCACGGTTGTTCATTTCCAACTGTTGCAACTGCAGCAAACATGATTTTAGAATGGAAAAGTGCTTATTTCTGTATTTCCATGTTGCAACTGTTATCTACAATGTTCAGTTCATCTCAAATAGACAGCACAGCAAAAAATTGGACATCAGAGTGCATCAAACATGATTTAGAGCTTGTTTATGGAAAAGTGCTTAATTCTGTATTTTCATGTTGAATTCTGTATCCAGAGTTTTCATGTTTATGGAAAAGTGCTTAATTCTGTATTTTCATGTTGCAACTTGCTGAAAACTGTCCACGGTGTTCATTTCAACTCAAATAGACAGCACAGCAAAAAATTGCACATTTCTGTATTTCAGTTGCAGTGCAACAAACATGATTGGACATTGCAGAGCTTGTTTATGGAAAAGTGCTTATTTCTGTATTTCCATGTTGCAACTTGCTGAAAACTATCTACAATGTTCAGTTCATCTCAAATAGACAGCACAGCAAAATTGTACATCCAGTGTGCAACAAACATGATTTAGAGCTTGTTTATGGAAAAGTGCTTATTTCTGTATTTCCATGTTGCAACTTGCTGAAAACTATCTACAATGTTCAGTTCATCTCAAATAGACAGCACAGCAAAAATTGGACATCAGAGTGCAAGTTCATCTCAAATAGACAGCGCAGCAAAAAATGGAAATCCAGAGGGCATCAAACATGATTTAGAGCTTGTTTATGGAAAGTGCTTATTTCTGCATTTCAATGTTGCAACTTACTGAAAACAGTTTGCAGTGTTTTCATAACATCTCGAATAAACATAACAAAAAAATTTTTTTAATCCAGAGTGCAACAAACATGATTTAGAGCTTGTTTATGGAAAAGTGCTTAATTCTGTATTTTCATGTTGCAACTTGCTGAAAACTGTCCACGGTGTTCATTTCAACTCAAATAGACAGCACAGCAAAAATTGCACATCCAGAGTGCAACAAACATGATTTTAGAGCTTGTTTATGGAAAAGTGCTTATTTCTGTATTTCCATGTTGCAACTTGCTGAAAACTATCTACAATGTTCAGTTCATCTCAAATAGACAGCGCAGCAAAAAATGGACATCAGAGGGCATCAAACATGATTTAAGCTTGTTTATGGAAAGTGCTTATTTCTGCATTTCAATGTTGCAACTTAAAAACAGTTTGATTTTTCAGAACATTGTTTTTTTTATGGAAAAAACATGATTTAGAGCTTGTTTATGGAAAAGTGCTTAATTCTGTATTTTCATGTTGCAACTTGCTGAAAACTGTCCACGGTGTTCATTTCAACTCAAATAGACAGCACAGCAAAAATTGCACATCCAGAGTGCAACAAACATGATTTTAGAGCTTGTTTATGGAAAAGTGCTTATTTCTGTATTTCCATGTTGCAACTTGCTGAAAACTATCTACAATGTTCAGTTCATCTCAAATAGACAGCACAGCAAAAATTGGACATCCAGAGTGCAACAAACATGATTTAGAGCTTGTTTATGGAAAAGTGCTTATTTCTGTATTTCCATGTTGCAACTTGCTGAAAACTATCTACAATGTTCAGTTCATCTCAAATAGACAGCACAGCAAAAATTGTACATCCAGTGTGCAACAAACATGATTTAGAGCTTGTTTATGGAAAAGTGCTTATTTCTGTATTTCCATGTTGCAACTTGCTGAAAACTATCTACAATGTTCAGTTCATCTCAAATAGACAGTACAGCAAAAAATTGGACATCCAGAGTGCAACAAACATGATTTAGAGCTTGTTTATGGAAAATTGCTTATTTCTGTATTTCCATGTTGCAACTTGCTGAAAACTATCTACAATGTTCAGTTCATCTCAAATAGACAGCGCAGCAAAAATGGAAATCCAGAGGGCATCAAACATGATTTAGAGCTTGTTTATGGAAAGTGCTTATTTCTGTATTTCAATGTTGCAACTTACTGAAAACAGTTTGCAGTGTTTTCATAACATCTCGAATAAACATAACAAAAACATTTTTTTAATCCAGAGTGCAACAAACATGATTTAGAGCTTGTTTATGGAAAAGTGCTTAATTCTGTATTTTCATGTTGCAACTTGCTGAAAACTGTCCACGGTGTTCATTTCAACTCAAATAGACAGCACAGCAAAAATTGCACATCCAGAGTGCAACAAACATGATTTTAGAGCTTGTTTATGGAAAAGTGCTTATTTCTGTATTTCCATGTTGCAACTTGCTGAAAACTGTCCACAATGTTCATTTCATCTCAAATAGACAGCACAGCAAAAATTGGACATCCAGAGTGCAACAAACATGATTTAGAGCTTGTTTATGGAAAAGTGCTTAATTCTGTATTTTCATGTTGCAACTTGCTGAAAACTGTCCACAGTGTTCATTTCATCTCAAATAGACA
>NW_024605441.1:0-4683 GCF_018296145.1 Oncorhynchus tshawytscha | reverse complement strand
GTGCCTTGCGAAAGTATTCGGCCCCCTTGAACTTTGCGACCTTTTGCCACATTTCAGGCTTCAAACATAAAGATATAAAACTGTATTTTTTTGTGAAGAATCAACAACAAGTGGGACACAATCATGAAGTGGAACGACATTTATTGGATATTTCAAACTTTTTTTAACAAATCAAAAACTGAAAAAATCAGGGCGTGCAAAATTATTCAGCCCCCTTAAGTTAATACTTTGTAGCGCCACCTTTTGCTGCGATTACAGCTGTAAGTCGCTTGGGGTATGTCTCTATCAGTTTTGCACATCGAGAGACTGAAATTTTTTTCCCCATTCCTCCTTGCAAAACAGCTCGAGCTCAGTGAGGTTGGATGGAGAGCATTTGTGAACAGCAGTTTTCAGTTCTTTCCACAGATTCTCGATTGGATTCAGGTCTGGACTTTGACTTGGCCATTCTAACACCTGGATATGTTTATTTTTTGAACCATTCCATTGTAGATTTTGCTTTATGTTTTGGATCATTGTCTTGTTGGAAGACAAATCTCCGTCCCAGTCTCAGGTCTTTTGCAGACTCCATCAGGTTTTCTTCCAGAATGGTCCTGTATTTGGCTCCATCCATCTTCCCATCAATTTTAACCATCTTTCCCTGTCCCTGCTGAAGAAAAGCAGGCCCAAACCATGATGCTGCCACCACCATGTTTGACAGTGGGGATGGTGTGTTCAGGGTGATGGGCTGTGTTGCTTTTACGCCAAACATAACGTTTTGCATTGTTGCCAAAAAAGTTCAATTTTGGTTTCATCTGACCAGAGCACCTTCTTCCACATGTTTGGTGTGTCTCCCAGGTGGCTTGTGGCAAACTTTAAACAACACTTTTTATGGATATCTTTAAGAAATGGCTTTCTTCTGCCACTCTTCCATAAAGGCCAGATTTGTGCAATATACGACTGATTGTTGTCCTATGGACAGAGTCTCCCACCTCAGCTGTAGATCTCTGCAGTTCATCCAGAGTGATCATGGGGCCTCTTGGCTGCATCTCTGATCAGTCTTCCTTGTATGAGCTGAAAGTTTGGAGGGACGGCCAGGTCTTGGTAGATTTGCAGTGGTCTGATACTCCTTCCATTTCAGCGATCGCTTGCACAGTGCTCTTGGGATGTTTAAAGCTCGGGAAATATTTTTGTATCCAAATCCGCTTTAAACTTCTTCACAACAGTATCTCGGACCTGCCTGGTGTGTTCCTTGTTCTTCATGATGCTCTCTCTGCACTTTTAACGGACCTCTGAGACTATCACAGTGCAGGTGTATTTATACGAGACTTGATTACACAGGTGGATTGTATTTATCATCATTAGTCATTTAGGGTCAACATTGGATTATTCAGAGATCCTCACTGAACTTCTGGAGAGAGTTTGCTGCACTGAAAGTAAAGGGGCTGAATAATTTTGCACGCCCAATTTTTCAGTTTTTCATTTGTTAAAAAAGTTTGAAATATCCAATAAATGTCGTTCCACTTCATGATTGTGTCCCACTTGTTGTTGATTCTTCACAAAAAAATACAGTTTTATATCTTTATGTTTGAAGCCTGAAATGTGGCAAAAGGTCGCAAAGTTCAAGGGGGCCGAATACTTTCGCAAGGCACTGTATATTGACAGTCACTAAATCAGTCAATGCATTATTCTCAATCTGGTAGTATGAATGCTATCCATACTACCAGTCTCTCTCATGCTAGTTAGTACTTGCTCCTCACCGTCGAGACAGCAGCGTGAAGCAGAAGACCGCAGTTGCTATTAGTAACACCATCAACAACGGGATGATGGGCAGGACTATGTAAACAATGTTCAGAGCTGAAACAGACACACACAGTTCAGAGACATGCACATAAAACACACACACGGTTAGAGGTTGAGGGTAATAGGTTAGAGGTCAGGGTACCTGGGGTCTGTCTCTTCTCTTCAGTGTCAAAGGTCGTGGTCAGGGGTGACAGAGACAAGGGAGGAGCCTCTGTAGAAAGGAACATTAATGTTCTTTCATTTAGTTATATCTATCGATACTCATTTATACATAGTCATTTAGTTATATCTATCTATAATCATAGTCATTTAGTTATATCTGTCATGCGGGACTAGGTGGGTGAGGAAAGAATCAGACGCAGAGAGTTCCACTGGGAAAAAGTCCTCTTTTCATATGGCACAAAAAATGACAAGCCCAACAACACAGGGCGCGGAGAGTAAATGTGACTACCCAACAACACAGGGCGCGGAGAGTAAATGACAAGCCCAACAACACAGGACGCGGACAGTAAATGTGACTACCCAACAACACAGGACGCGGACAGTAAATGTGACTACCCAACAACACAGGGCGCGGACAGTAAATGTGACTACCCAACAACACAGGGCGCGGAGAGTAAATGACAAGCCCAACAACACAGGACGCGGACAGTAAATGTGACTACCCAACAACACAGGGCGCGGACAGTAAATGTGACTACCCAACAACACAGGGCGCGGACAGTAAATGTGACTACCCAACAACACAGGACGCGGACAGTAAATGTGACTACCCAACAACACAGGGCGCGGACAGTAAATGTGACTACCCAACAACACAGGGCGCGGACAGTAAATGTGACTACCCAACAACACAGGGCGCGGAGAGTAAATGTGACTACACAACAACACAGGGCGCGGAGAGTAAATGACAAGCCCAACAACACAGGACGCGGACAGTAAATGTGACTACCCAACAACACAGGGCGCGGACAGTAAATGTGACTACCCAACAACATAGGGTGCGGAGAGTAAATGTGACTACCCAACAACATAGGGTGCGGAGAGTAAATGTGACTACCCAACAACATAGGGTGCGGAGAGTAAATGACAAGCCCAACAACACAGGACGCGGAGAGTAAATGTGACTACCCAACAACACAGGGCGCGGACAGTAAATGTGACTACCCAACAACATAGGGTGCGGAGAGTAAATGTGACTACCCAACAACATAGGGTGCGGAGAGTAAATGTGACTACCCAACAACACAGGGCGCGGAGAGTAAATGACAAGCCCAACAACACAGGGCGCGGACAGTAAATGACAAGCCCAACAACACAGGGCGCGGACAGTAAATGACAAGCCCAACAACACAGGGCGCGGACAGTAAATGTGACTACCCAACAACATAGGGTGCGGAGAGTAAATGTGACTACCCACCAACACAAGGCGCGGACAGTACCCAACAACACAGGGCGCGGACAGTAAATGACAAGCCCAACAACACAGGGCGCGGACAGTAAATGACAAGCCCAACAACACAGGGCGCGGACAGTAAATGACAAGCCCAACAACACAGGGCGCGGACAGTAAATGTGACTACCCAACAACACAGGGCGCGGACAGTAAAAGACAAGCCCAACAACACAGGGCGCGGACAGTAAAAGTGACTACCCAAAACACAGGGCGTGGACAGTAAAAGTGACTACCCAAAACACAGGGAGCCAAGTCCAGAAAATATTATCCACCTCTACCTAAACGCACACACGTAACACAAAGACATTGCTGCGCAAAACAAGGGCGGGTACACTACTTTAAATAAGGAAGCTCATTAAGCACATACAACAAGACACAGGTGAAACGAATAAGACAAAACAAACAGACAAACGAAAAAGGGATCGGTGGCGGCTAGTAGGCCGGTGACGACTTAGGTCAGTTAGGATAAACACTTTATTTTAAGAAAGTGAAATGTAGTAGAGAGAATGATTTATTTCAGCTTTTATTTCTTTCATCACATTCCCAGTGGATCAGAAGTTTACATACAATCAATTAGCATTTGGTATCATTGTACAAATACTAATTAAGTGTAACATTGCCTTTAAATTGTTTAACTTGGGTCAAATGTTTCTGGTAGCCTTCCACAAGCTTCCCACAATAAGTTGGGTGAATTTTGGCCCATTCCTCCTGACAGAGCTGGTATAGGTCAGGGCTTTGTGATGGCCTCTCCGATACCTTGACTTTGTTGTCCAACTTTGGAAGAATTCTTGGGGTCATTGTCCATTTGGAAGACCCATTAGTGACCAAGCTTTAACTTCCTGACTGACGTCTTGAGATGTTGCTTCAATATATCCACATAATTTTCCTAACTCACAATGCCATCTATTTTGTGAAGTGCACCAGTCCCTCCTGCAGCAAAGCACCCCCACAACATGATGCTGCCACCCCCGTGCTTCACGGTTGGGATGGTGTTCTTCGGCTTGCAAGCCTCACCCTTTTTTCTCCAAACATAACGATGGTCATTATGACCAAACAGTTGCATTTTTGTTTCATCAGACCAGAGGACATTTGCACTTTTCACATCAAAGTACGTTCATCTCTACAAGACAGAACGCATCTCCTTCCTGAGTGGTATGACGGCTGCATGATCCCATGACATTTATACGTGCGTACTATTGTTTGTACAGATGAACTTGGTACCTTCAGGCTTTGGAAATTGCTCCCAAGGATGAACCAGACTTGTGGAGGTCTTTAAAAATATTCTGAAAAATTCTTGGCTGAATTCTTTTGATTTTCCCATGATGTCAAGCAAAGAGAAACTGAGTTTGAAGATAGGCCTTGAAATACATCCATAGCTACACACCTAATTGACTCAAATAATGACAAGTAGCCTATCAGAAGCTTTTTTTCTTTTTTTCTGGAATTTT
>NW_024605440.1:0-4683 GCF_018296145.1 Oncorhynchus tshawytscha | reverse complement strand
GAAAAGTTCTTACTAGATATGCAACTGTTCAGGGAAGTCCGGAACCAATACACGCAGTCAGTCAGGAAAGCTAAGGCCAGCTTCTTCAGGCAGAAGTTTGCATCCTGTAGCTCCAACTCCAAAAAGTTCTGGGACACTGTGAAGTCCATGGAGAACAAGAGCACCTCCTCCCAGCTGCCCACTGCACTGAGGCTAGGTAACACGGTCACCACCGATAAATCCATGATTATCGAAAACTTCAATAAGCATTTCTCAACGGCTGGCCATGCCTTCCGCCTGGCTACTCCAACCTCGGCCAACAGCTCCGCCCCCGGCAGCTCCTCGCCCAAGCCTCTCCAGGTTCTCCTTTACCCAAATCCAGATAGCAGATGTTCTGAAAGAGCTGCAAAACCTGGACCCGTACAAATCAGCTGGGCTTGACAATCTGGACCCCTATTTCTGAAACTATCCGCCGCCATTGTCGCAACCCCTATTACCAGCCTGTTCAACCTCTCTTTCATATCGTCTGAGATCCCCAAGGATTGGAAAGCTGCCGCAGTCATCCCCCTCTTCAAAGGGGGAGACACCCTGGACCCAAACTGTTACAGACCTATATCCATCCTGCCCTGCCTATCTAAGGTCTTCGAAAGCCAAGTCAACAAACAGGTCACTGACCATCTCGAATCCCACCGTACCTTCTCCGCTGTGCAATCTGGTTTCCGAGCCGGTCACGGGTGCACCTCAGCCACACTCAAGGTACTAAACGATATCATAACCGCCATCGATAAAAGACAGTACTGTGCAGCCGTCTTCATTGACCTTGCCAAGGCTTTCGACTCTGTCAATCACCATATTCTTATCGGCAGACTCAGTAGCCTCGGTTTTTCGGATGACTGCCTTGCCTGGTTCACCAATTACTTTGCAGACAGAGTTCAGTGTGTCAAATCGGAGGGCATGCTGTCCGGTCCTCTGGCAGTCTCTATGGGGGTGCCACAGGGTTCAATTCTCGGGCCGACTCTTTTCTCTGTATATATCAATGATGTTGCTCTTGCTGCGGGCGATTCCCTGATCCACCTCTACGCAGACGACACCATTCTATATACTTTCGCCCGTCATTGGACACTGTGCTATCTAACCTCCAAACAAGCTTCAATGCCATACAACACTCCTTCCGTGGCCTCCAACCGCTCTTAAACGCTAGTAAAACCAAATGCATGCTTTTCAAACGATCGCTGCCTGCACCCGCATGCCCGACTAGCATCACCACCCTGGATGGTTCCGACCTTGAATATGTGGACATCTATAAGTACCTAGGTGTCTGGCTAGACTGCAAACTCTCCTTCCAGACTCATATCAAACATCTCCAATCGAAAATCAAATCAAGAGTCGGCTTTCTATTCCGCAACAAAGCCTCCTTCACTCACGCCGCCAAGCTTACCCTAGTAAAACTGACTATCCTACCGATCCTCGACTTCGGCAATGTCATCTACAAAATGGCTTCCAGTCTCTACTCAGCAAACTGGATGCAGTCTATCACAGCGCCATCCGTTTTGTCACTAAAGCACCTCATACCACCCACCACTGCGACTTGTATGCTCTAGTCGGCTGGCCCTCGTTACATATTCGTCGCCAGACCCACTGGCTCCAGGTCATCTACAAGGTCATGCTAGGTAAAGCTCCGCCTTATCTCAGTTCACTGGTCACGATGGCAACACCCATCCATAGCACGTGCTCCAGCAGGTGTATCTCACTGATCATCCCTAAAGCCAACACCTCATTTGGCCGCCTTTCGTTCCAGTACTCTGCTGCCTGTGACTGGAACGAATTGCAAAAATCGCTGAAGTTGGAGACTTTTATCTCCCTCACCAACTTCAAACATCAGCTATCTGAGCAGCTAACCGATCGCTGCAGCTGTACATAGTCTATTGGTAAATAGTCCACCCATTTTCACCTACCTCATCCCCATACTGTTTTTTATTTATTTACTTTTCTGCTCTTTTGCACACCAATATCTCTACCTGTACATGACCATCTGATCATTTATCACTCCAGTGTTAATCTGCAAAATTGTAATTATTCGCCTACCTCCTCATGCCTTTTGCACACATTGCATATAGACTCCCCCCTTGTTTTCTACTGTGTTATTGACTTGTTAATTGTTTATTCCATGTGTAACTCTGTGTTGTCTGCTCACACTGCTATGCTTTATCTTGGCCAGGTCGCAGTTGCAAATGAGAACTTGTTCTCAACTAGCCTACCTGGTTAAATAAAGGTGAAATAAAAAAATAAAAAAATAAAAAAAGTTGCAAATAAAAACATCCTTTGCACCACACAAGTGGTTGACCTAAATTATATATTTATTCATACAATTACAAATGTCCTTCACTCTTGCTTTGATGTTCTCGTCAGATTTTTCTGCTATTCCATAAATTCGAAGATTCCATCTCCGACTATACCGGTAATTGTCGTTTACCTTTTGACTCCATTTCAGTGAGTTTCTTCTCCTGCTTTGCAACCTGAATGTTCAATGTTGCGTTCTGCTGCTTCAGAGTTTTTACTTCCTCAGCACTGAAATCAATCGATTTCTTCAGGTTAACGATACTGACAGTGTTCTTTTACACCAAATTCATGATGTTATCTCTCTTTGAGATTTTTATAAAGCATTTGACACAGTAGAGCATCAGTTTCTCTTCCACTCCCTTGAGAGACTTGGCTTTGGGGATTTTTTTCTGTAAGGCTATTAAGACTCTCTATGCAAATGGTAACAGCTCTATCAAATTGAAATATGGCACCTCACCTAGATTTGAGTTAAAGAGAGGAATTAGGCAAGGTTGTCCTATCTCTCCGTACCTGTTTTTATTAATCACCCAACTTCTTGCAAATTCTTTAAATAATAGTCCTGTACAAGGTATTTCCATAGCTGGTAAAGAAATGATTATAAGCCAGCTGGCTGACGATACTACACTTTTTCTTAAAGACGCTAACCAAATTCCCATATCGATCAATGTGATACAATCCTTTTCCAAAGCGTCTGGTCTATATCTTAACATTAAGAAATGTGAACTCATGGCTGTCAAAGATTGTGTGACACCTTCATATTATGGTATTCCAGTAAAAGAAGAACTTACATATTTAGGCATAACCATTACAAAGGATCAGAAGTCTAGAGGCTTACTAAATTTTAACCCTCTTATTAAAAAAACTTATCTTTAAAAGGTAGAGTCCTAATAACCAAGGCTGAAGGTATCTCTAGACTAACATATGGTGCTCTATCTTTATATCTTGACCGTAAAATAAGCAAGGAGATAGACCAGATGCTTTTCAACTTTCTTTGGAGAAACTGTACCCATTACATTAGGAAAACTGTTGTAATGAACACTTATGAGAATGGTGGACTGAATTTTCTGGATTTTACTACTTTAAATAATACTTTCAAGATCAATTGGATAAAACAATTCCTAAGAAGACCCACTTCTATCTGGAATTTTATTCCTCATCATGTCTTCTCTACTTTTGGTGGCCTTAACTTCATGTTGTTTTGCAATTATAATATTGACAAAGTTCCAGTGAAACTTTCTGCTTTTCATCGGCAGGTTTTCTTGTCATGGTCCTTAATTTATAAACACAATTTTTCTCCACACAGATATTATATATGGAATAATCGGGATATATTGTATAAAAATACCTCTCTGTTTTTAGAATATTGGTTCAGAAATAATATCCTATTGGTGAGCCAACTGGTAAATGCAGAGGGTCTTTTACTCAGTTATAAAGAATTCTTATCACTTTACAAGGTCCCTGTAACACCTAAAGATTTTGCAATTGTTTTAGATGCCATTCCCTCAGGTGTTGCTATGTTATTCAGGAACATATCAAGACCTGACCCTCAGAGCCTACCTTCTATTGACCCTGTCGACTCATCAGTAGGAAAGATTTGTTTCTCTTTTGGTCCATTCAACAACAGAGCGATACGATCCTTGTTTCAGCAGGATGTTGTATCTATACCTTATGTCATGCCTTATTGGAATGGATTTATTGATAATATCTGTTGGAAAAAAGTTTGGATGTTGCCACACACATACCTACTTGTTAACAAAATTAAGGAAGTTTCCTTTAAAATTATTCATAAATATTATCCTGCCAACCACTATATGAAGAAGTTTAAGGAAAACATCAACTCCTTACAAATCCAACATTGCTCCTTTTGTAATGACCACCCAGAAACAGTTGTGCATCTTTTTTTTGGCATTGTATGCATGTAAGAAAACTGTGGCAAGACATCAGTAGGTTTATAATTGAACACATTTATGAAGATTTTACACTATTGTGGAGAGATGTACTGTTTGGATTCTTTACATACAATAGAAATAAGCGGAATCATTTTTATGTAATTAATTTCATTATTCTTTTGGCCAAATTTCATATACACAAATGTAAATTTACAAACAGAAAACCACATTTTCGTACCCTACAAAAAGAAATTGAACTGTATTTTAAGACGGTTAAATGCTCTACTAACAAAAAAGCTGTTAGAATTGTAAGTATATGCATGTCCCTTAAGGTCCTTGTGTAATTGTAATGTGATATTGTACCCCCTAGCGCGATTGTCCATTGTTTGTAATCTATGTATGCTTGTGTTCCCTCATGTGTTTTATGTATTGATTTGTTGTTAATTTTTTTTTTAAATAAAAAAATAAAACAAAG
>NW_024605439.1:0-4682 GCF_018296145.1 Oncorhynchus tshawytscha | reverse complement strand
AATACATTACCAGTCTCTCTACTCCTCTCCTTTATTTAGCCCAGCCTGCTATAATACATTACCAGTCTCTACTCCCTCCTTTATTTAGCCCAGCCTGCTATAATACATTACCTGTCTCTCTACTCCCCTCCTTTATTTATCCCAGCCTGGCTCAATACATTACCGGTCTCTCTCTTCCTTTATTTAGCCCAGCCTGACTCAATACATTACCAGTCTCTCTACTCCCCTCCTTTATTTAGCCCAGCCTGACTCAATACATTACCAGTCTCTCTACTCCCCTCCTTTATTTAGCCCAGCCTGCTATAATACATTACCAGTCTCTCTTCTCCCCTCCTTTATTTAGCCCAGCCTGACACAATACATTACCAGTCTCTCTACTCCCCTCCTTTATTTAGCCCAGCCTGACTCAATACATTACCAGTCTCTCTACTCCCCTCCTTTATTTAGCCCAGCCTGACTCAATACATTACCGGTCTCTCTACTCCCCTCCTTTATTTAGCTCAGCCTTCTATAATACATTACCGGTCTCTACTCCCCTCCTTTATTTAGCCCAGCCTCACTCAATGCATTACCAGTCTCTCTTCTCCCCCTCCTTTATTTAGCCCAGCCTGACACAATACATTACCAGTCTCTCTTACTCCCTCCTTTATTTAGCCCAGCCTGACTCAATACATTACCAGTCTCTCTTCTCCCCTCCTTTATTTAGCCCAGCCTGACACAATACATTACCAGTCTCTCTACTCCCCTCCTTATTTAGCCCAGCCTGCTATAATACATTGCTGTGAATTGATCATGAATTACTAGCACTACTTTGGACTTTGATTTTGGTGAACATGTCTGTCACGCCCTGGTCAAAGTATTTTGTGTTTATCTTTATGTATTTGGTCAGGCCAGGGTGTGGCATGGGGTTTTTGTAATTGTGGTGTGTTTGTCTTGGGGTTTTGGTGGTGGTATTAGGATTGTAGCTTAGTGGGTTGTCTAGCAAAGGTCTATGGCTGTCTGGAGTGGTTCTCAATCAGAGGCAGGTGCTTATCGTTGTCTCTGATTGGGAACCATATTTAGGCAGCCATATTCTTTGAGTTTGTCGTGGGTGATTGTCCTTAGTGTCCTATGTGTACTCGTTGTTAGTTTGCACCAGATAGGCTGTTTCGGTTTCGTTTATTGTTTTTTGTAAGTTCGTGTTTCTTTGTTATATTAAACATGGATCGCAATCGACACGCTGCAGTTTGGTCCGACTCTCTTTCATCACCACTAGAAAACCGTTACAGAATCACCCACCACCAACGGACCAAGCGGCGTGTCAACAGGCAGGAGCAGCCGAAAAGGAGATGCTCACCAAGGATTTCTGGTCATGGGAGGAGATCTTCGACGGGAGAGGACCCTGGGCTAAACCAGGGGAGTGTAGCCGCCCAAAGGAGCAACAGGAGAAGAGGCAGCAGAGGCAGCAGCAGCAGGGCAGCAGCAGCTACAGTGGGAGAGGTTGCACCACCTGGAGTTATGGACATGGGAGGAGGAATTGGACGGTAAAGGACCCTGGAATGAGCCTGGAGATTATTGTCGCCCCAAAGCCGAGCTGGAGGCAGCAAAAGCAGAGAGCGGCATTATGAGGAGCTAGCACGGCAGAGCGGATGGAAGCCCGAGTCAGCCCCAAAAATTTCTTGGGGGGCTTACAGGGAGTATGGCTATGCCAGGTAGGAGACCTGCGCAAACTCCCTGTGCTTACCGGGGCTGGAGAGACCGGGCAGGCACCGTGTTATGCTGTGGAGCGCACGGTGTCTCCAGTGCGGGTGCACAGCCCGGTTCGGTATATTCCAGCTCCTCGTATCGGCCGAGCTAGAGTGGGCATCGAGCCAGGTAAGGTTGGGCAGGCTCGGTGCTCAAGAGCTCCAGTGCGCCTGCACGGTCCGGTCTATCCAGTACCACCTCCACACCCCAGCCCTCCGGTAGCAGCTCCCCGCACCAGGCTTCCTGTGCGTGTCCTCGATCCAGTACCACCAGTTCCAGCACCACGCACCAGGCCTTCAGTGTGCCTCGCCTGTTCAGCGCAGCCAGCGCTTTTCTCCTCTCCTGCGCTGCCGGAGCCTCCCGCCTGTTCAGCGCAGCCAGAGCCTTCCTCCTCTACAGCGCTGCCGGAGCCTCCCGCCTGTTTAGCGCAGCCAGAGCCTTTCTCCTCTCCTGCGCTGCCGGAGTCTCACGCCTATCTAGCGCTGTTAGAGCTTTCCTCATCTCCAGCGCTGCCGGAGTCTTCCGCCTGTTTAGCGCAGCCAGAGCCTTCCTCCGACACAGCGCTGCAGGAGTCTCCCGCCTGTTCAGCGCAGCCAGAGCTGCCAGTCTGCATGAAGCAGCCAGAGCTGTCAGTCTGCATGGAGCAGTCAGAGCTGTCAGTCTGCATGGAGCAGTCAGAGCTGTCAGTCTGCATGGAGCAGTCAGAGCTGTCAGTCTGCATGGAGCAGCCAGAGCTGTCAGTCTACATGAAGCAGCCCGAGCTGCCAGTCTGCATGAAGCAGCCAGTCTACATGGAGCAGCCAGAGCTGTCAGTCTCCATGAAGCAGCCCGAGCTGCCAGTCTGCATGAAGCAGCCAGTCTACATGGAGCAGCCAGAGCTGTCAGTCCGCATGGAGCAGCCAGAGCTGTCAGTCCGCATGGAGCAGCCAGAGCTGTCAGTCTGCATGGAGCAGCCAGAGCTGTCAGTCCGCATGGAGCAGCCAGAGCTGTCAGTCTACATGAAGCAGCCCGAGCTGCCAGTCTGCATGAAGCAGCCAGTCTACATAGAGCAGCCAGAGCTGCCAGTCTGCATGAAGCAGCCAGAGCTGTCAGTCTGCATGGAGCAGTCAGAGCTGTCAGTCTGCATGGAGGAGCCAGAGCTGTCAGTCTACATGAAGCAGCCCGAGCTGCCAGTCTGCATGAAGCAGTCAGTCTACATGGAGCAGCCAGAGCTGTCAGTCCGCATGGAGCAGCCAGAGCTGTCAGTCTACATGAAGCAGCCCGAGCTGCCAGTCTGCATGAAGCAGCCAGTCTACATGGAGCAGCCAGAGCTGTCAGTCTGCATGGAGCAGCCAGTCTGCATGGAGCAGCCAGTCTGCACGGAGCTGTCAGTCTGCACGGAGCTGTCAGTCTGCACGGAGCTGTCAGTCTGTAAGGAGCTGCCAGTCTGCAAGGAGCTGCCAGTCTGCAAGGAGCTGCCAGTCAGCACGGAGCCGCCAGAGCGGTCAGTCTGTAAGAAGCCGCCAGAGCTGTCAGCCTATATGGAGCAGCTAGTGCCGCCAGTCTGCCCAGCGCCGCCAGTCTGCCCAGCGCCATCAGTCTGCCCAGCATCGCCAGTCTGCCCAGCATCGCCAGTCTGCCCAGCATCGCCAGTCTGCCCAGCATCGCCAGTCTGCCCAGCACCGCCAGTCTGCCCAGCGTCGTCAGTCTGCCCAGCGTCGTCAGTCTGCCCAGCACCGCCAGTCTGCCCAGCATCGCCAGTCTGCCCAGCATCGCCAGTCTGCCCAGCATCGCCAGTCTGCCCAGCACCGCCAGTCTGCCCAGCGTCGTCCAGTCTGCCCAGCGTCCGTCAGTCTGCCCAGCACCGCCAGTCTGCCCAGCGTCGCCAGTCTGCCCAGCGTCGCCAGTCTGCCCTGGCGCCGCCAGTCTGCTGCCGGGGCGCCGCCTACTGCCGGCGCCGCCAGGTCTTCAGCATCGCCAGTCTGCCAGACTCTTCCAGATCTGCCAGTCAGCCAGACTCTTCCAGATCTGCCAGTCAACCAGACTCTTCCAGATCTGCCAGTCAGCCAGGATCTGCCAGTCAGCCAGGATCTGCTGAAACCACCAGCCAGCCAGGAGCTGGTAGATCTATCTACCTGCCTGAGCTTCCTCTCACTCCTGAGCTTCCCTCACTCCTGAGCTTCCTCTCACTCCTGAGCTTCCTCTCACTCCTGAGCTTTCTCTCACTCCTGAGCTTTCTCTCACTCCTGAGCTCACTCCTGAGCTTTCTCTCACTCCCAAAGCTTCCCTCAGTTCCGAGCTGCCTCGGTCCCGAGCTGTCCTTCAGTCCCGATCTGTTCCTCAGTCCAGTGGGGTTCTGGGTGAGGGACTACTAGGCCATGGTCGGCGGCGAGGGTGGACTATCCAGGGACGAAGGAGAGGGACTAAGACATTAAAGGAGTGGGGTCCACGTCCCGCGCCGGAGCCGCCACCATGGACAGACGCCCACCCGGACCCTCCCTATTGTTTTGAGGTGCGTTCGGGAGTCCGCACCTTAGGGGGGGGGGTTCTGTCACGCCCTGGTCAAAGTATTTTGTGTTTATCTTTATGTATTTGGTCAGGCCAGGGTGTGGCATGGGGTTTTTGTAATTGTGGTGTGTTTGTCTTGGGGTTTTGGTGGTGGTATTGGGATTGTAGCTTAGTGGGTTGTCTAGCAAGGTCTATGGCTGTCTGGAGTGGTTCTCAATCAGAGGCAGGTGCTTATCGTTGTCTCTGATTGGGAACCATATTTAGGCAGCCATATTCTTTGAGTTTGTCGTGGGTGATTGTCCTTAGTGTCCTATGTGTACTCGTTGTTAGTTTGCACCAGATAGGCTGTTTCGGTTTCGTTTATTGTTTTTTTGTAAGTTCGTGTTTCTTTGTTATATTAAACATGGATCGCAATCGACACGCTGCAGTTTGGTCCGACTCTCTTTCATCACCACTAGAAAACCGTTACA
>NW_024605438.1:0-4679 GCF_018296145.1 Oncorhynchus tshawytscha | reverse complement strand
CTTGAAACCACTTGTTTCTTTGTTATTATATTTCTTACAGTAGGTACTGTATGTGACTGATTAGTACATACATTAGGAGTGACTCTTTACTTGAAACCACTTGTTTCTACTCAATCACTTTTTATAACTACTGTTTACAGGCCTCCTGGGCCATATACAGCGTTTCTCACTGAGTTCCCTGAATTCCTATCGGACCTTGTAGTCATAGCAGATAATATTCTAATCTTTGGTGACTTTAATATTCACATGGAGAAGTCCACAGACCCACTCCAAAAGGCTTTCGGAGCCATCATCGACTCAGTGGGTTTTGTCCAACATGTCTCTGGACCCACTCACTGTCACAGTCATACGCTGGACCTAGTTTTGTCCCATGGAATAAATGTGGTGGATCTTAATGTTTTTCCTCATAATCCTGGACTATCGGACCACCATTTTATTACGTTTGCAATTGCAACAAATAATCTGCTCAGACCCCAACCAAGGAACATCAAAAGTCGTGCTATAAATTCACAGACAACACAAAGATTCCTTGATGTCCTTCCAGACTCCCTCTGTCTACCCAAGGACGCCAGAGGACAAAAATCAGTTAACCACCTAACTGAGGAACTCAATTTAACCTTGTGCAATACCCTAGATGCAGTTGCACCCCTAAAAACTAAAAACATTTCTCATAAGAAACTAGCTCCCTGGTACACAGAAAATACCCAAGCTCTGAAGCAAGCTTCCAGAAAATTGGAACGGAAATGGCGCCACACCAAACTGGAAGTCTTCCGACTAGCTTGGAAGGACGGTACCGTGCAGTACCGAAGAGCCCTTACTGCTGCTCGATCATCCTATTTTTCTAACTTAATTGAGGAAAATAAGAACAATCCGAAATTCCTTTTTTGATACTGTCGCAAAGCTAACTAAAAGCAGCATTCCCCAAGAGAGGATGACTTTCACTTTAGCAGTGATAAATTCATGAACTTCTTTGAGGAAAAGATTATGATTATTAGAAAGCAAATTACGGACTCCTCTTTAAACCTGCGTATTCCTCCAAACCTCAGTTGTCCTGAGTCTGCACAACTCTGCCAGGACCTAGGATCAAGAGAGACGCTCAAGTGTTTTAGTACTATATCTCTTGACACAATGATGAAAATAATCATGGCCTCTAAACCTTCAAGCTGCATACTGGACCCTATTCCAACTAAACTACTGAAAGAGCTGCTTCCTGTGCTTGGCCCTCCTATGTTGAACATAATAAACGGCTCTCTATCCACTGGATGTGTACCAAACTCACTAAAAGTGGCAGTAATAAAGCCTCTCTTGAAAAAGCCAAACCTTGACCCAGAAAATATAAAAAACTATCGGCCTATATCGAATCTTCCATTCCTCTCAAATATTTTAGAGAAGGCTGTTGCTCAGCAACTCACTGCCTTCCTGAAGACAAACAATGTATACGAAATGCTTCAGTCTGGTTTTAGACCCCATCATAGCACTGAGACGGCACTTGTGAAGGTGGTAAATGACATTTTAATGGCATCGGACGAGGCTCTGCATCTGTCCTCGTGCTCCTAGACCTTAGTGCCGCTTTTGATACCATCGATCACCACATTCTTTTGGAGAGATTGGAACCCAAATTGGTCTACACGGACATGTTCTGGCCTGGTTTAGATCTTATCTGTCGGAAAGATATCAGTTTGTCTCTGTGAATGGTTTGTCCTCTGACAAATCAACTGTAAATTTCGGTGTTCCTCAAGGTTCCGTTTTAGGACCACTATTGTTTTCACTATATATTTTACCTCTTGGGGATGTTATTCGAAAACATAATGTAAACTTTCACTGCTATGCGGATGACACACAGCTGTACATTTCAATGAAACATGGTGAAGCCCCAAAATTGCCCTCGCTAGAAGCATGTGTTTCAGACATAAGGAAGTGGATGGCTGCAAACTTTCTACTATTAAACCGGACAAAACAGAGATGCTTGTTCTAGGTCCCAAGAAACAAAGAGATCTTCTGTTGAATCTGACAATTAATCTTAATGGTTGTACAGTCGTCTCAAATAAAACTGTGAAGGACCTCGGCGTTACTCTGGACCTGATCTCTTTTTTTGAAGAACATATCAAGACCATTTCAAGGACATCTTTTTTCCATCTACGTAATATTGCAAAATCAGAAACTTTCTGTCCAAAATGATGCAGAAAAATTAATCCATGCTTTTGTCACTTCTAGGTTAGACTACTGCAATGCTCTATTTTCCGGCTACCCGGATAAAGCACTAAATAAACTTCAGTTAGTGCTAAATACGGCTGCTAGAATCCTGACTAGAACCAAAAAATTTGATCATATTACTCCAGTGCTAGCCTCTCTACACTGGCTTCCTGTCAAAGCAAGGGCTGATTTCAAGGTTTTACTGCTAACCTACAAAGCATTACATGGGCTTGCTCCTACCTATCCCTCTGATTTGGTCCTGCCGTACATACCTACACGTACGCTACGGTCACAAGACGCAGGCCTCCTAATTGTCCCTAGAATTTCTAAGCAAACAGCTGGAGGCAGGGCTTTCTCCTATAGAGCTCCATTTTTTTGGAACGGTCTGCCTACCCATGTCAGAGACGCAAACTCGGTCTCAACCTTTAAGTCCTTACTGAAGACTTATCTCTTCAGTGGGTCATATGATTGAGTGTAGTCTGGCCCGGGAGTGGGAAGGTGAACGGAAAGGCTCTGGAGCAACGAACCGCCCTTGCTGTCTCTGCCTGGCCGGTTCCCCTCTTTCCACTGGGATTCTCTGCCTCTAACCCTATTACAGGGGCTGAGTCACTGGCTTACTGGGGGCTCTCTCATGCCGTCCCTGGAGGGGGTGCGTCACCTGAGTGGGTTGATTCACTGTTGTGGTCATCCTGTCTGGGTTGGCGCCCCCCCTTGGGTTGTCCCGTGGCGGAGATCTTTGTGGGCTATACTCAGCCTTGTCTCAGGATGGTAAGTTGGTGGTTGAAGATATCCCTCTAGTGGTGTGGGGGGCTGTGCTTTGGCAAAGTGGGTGGGGTTATATCCTTCCTGTTTGGCCCTGTCCGGGGGTGTCCTCGGATGGGGGCCACAGTGTCTCCTGACCCCTCCTGTCTCAGCCTCCAGTATTTATGCTGCAGTAGTTTATGTGTCGGGGGGCTGGGGTCAGTTTGTTATATCTGGAGTACTTCTCCTGTCCTATTCGGTGTCCTGTGTGAATCTAAGTGTGCGTTCTCTAATTCTCTCCTTCTCTCTTTCTTTCTCTCTCTCGGAGGACCTGAGCCCTAGGACCATGCCCCAGGACTACCTGACATGATGACTCCTTGCTGTCCCCAGTCCACCTGGCCATGCTGCTGTTCCAGTTTCAACTGACCTGAGCCCTAGGACCATGCCCCAGGACTACCTGACATGATGACTCCTTGCTGTCCCCAGTCCACCTGGCCATGCTGCTGCTCCAGTTTCAACTTCCACCTGACTGTGCTGCTGCTCCAGTTTCAACTGTTCTGCCTTATTATTATTCGACCATGCTGGTCATTTATGAACATTTGAACATCTTGGCCATGTTCTGTTATAATCTCCACCCGGCACAGCCAGAAGAGGACTGGCCACCCCACATAGCCTGGTTCCTCTCTAGGTTTCTTCCTAGGTTTTGGCCTTTCTAGGGAGTTTTTCCTAGCCACCGTGCTTCTACACCTGCATTGCTTGCTGTTTGGGGTTTTATGCTGGGTTTCTGTACAGCACTTTGAGATATCAGCTGATGTACGAAGGGCTATATAAATACATTTGATTTGATTTGATTTGATTTTTTTGTAGCTTGAATATGAAAACCAGTCAGAACAAGTTAAAGAACAGCAACACCCATCCTGCTGTACTCCTTTATCCAACACCATATACATTGTTCAGTATGTTTGTGTGCTGTAGAGAGGTGAGTAAGTAGCACAGAATACATTTGTAGAAGATTGCCTTTGAGGTAAAGTATCAGCATATTTTTGTTTGAACTTTCCAAACATTTCACGGTAAACTCTTAGTTGATCAATGTGGGCTCATTTACAGGAAAGACAATTAATTGGTCATTTCAATTTCCTCATGAAATAGGTTTCTGAAACTGCTTAGAAATGCCTAAAATGGCTTTAAATAAGTAGCATCATTAAAATAAATGATATTAAACAAGGGTTTTACCAAGGGTTTTGATTCAGATCTTGTAAGGTGATAATTCAATGCTAACATTACTGTAAATGAGATAAGGAAAAGTAATGTAAGAGATTTCTTTCTTTCAAATCAGTGGCAGCATGAATTAAGTTAGCTTGAATTAGTAGCAGAATGAGTAAGTGATGTTTTACAGATATTACAAATCTGTTCTAAATATAAACAAACCTTTTAAAATGGCCAAATCACCTTTAAGTAAGGTCAAACTGAATATCGAGTTGATTTCAGTGGATTTTAGTTGATTTGGCCATGAAGTATTTAAGTAGAATGGTTTCGCCAATCACTACCAATGATTATTAGCTAAATAACCAGTTTTCCAGTCCCATCAACTGTTTTCACGGTGAGGAATATACTAAATCAAATCAAACTTTATTTGTAATTTGCACCGAATACAACAACAACCTTACAATTAAATGTTTTATTTATTTATTTATTTTATATGACCTTTATTTAACCAGGAAGGGCTCATTGAGATTTAAAATCTC
>NW_024605437.1:0-4679 GCF_018296145.1 Oncorhynchus tshawytscha | reverse complement strand
AGTATATTCTATGAGTGTGTTGATTCATCAAGTCTCAGAGTGTAGTATATTCTATGAGTGTGTTGATTCATCAAGTCTCAGAGCGTGTAGTATATTCTATGAGTGTGTTGATTCATCAAGTCTCAGAGAGTGTAGTATATTCTATGAGTGTGTTGATTCATCAAGTCTCAGAGCGTGTAGTATATTCTATGAGTGTGTTGATTCATCAAGTCTCAAGAGTGTAGTATATTCTATGAGTGTGTTGATTCATCAAGTCTCAGAGCGTGTAGTATATTCTATGAGTGTGTTGATTCATCAAGTCTCAGAGAGTGTAGTTCTATGAGTGTTTCATCAAGTCTCAAAGAGTGTAGTATATTCTGAGTGTTGATTAATTCATGTCTCAGAGAGTGTAGTATATTCTATGAGTGTGTTGATTCATCAAGTCTCAGAGAGTGTAGTATATTCTATGAGTGTGTTGATTCATCAAGTCTCAGAGCGTGTAGTATATTCTATGAGTGTGTTGATTCATCAAGTCTCAGAGCGTGTAGTATATTCTATGAGTGTGTTGATTCATCAAGTCTCAGAGAGTGTAGTATATTCTATGAGTGTGTTGATTCATCAAGTCTCAGAGCGTGTAGTATATTCTATGAGTGTGTTGATTCATCAAGTCTCAGAGAGTGTGTAGTATATTCTATGAGTGTGTTGATTCATCAAGTCTCAGAGCGTGTAGTATATTCTATGAGTGTGTTGATTCATCAAGTCTCAGAGAGTGTAGTATATTCTATGAGTGTGTTGATTCATCAAGTCTCAGAGAGTGTAGTATATTCTATGAGTGTGTTGATTCATGAGTGTGTTGATTCATCAAGTCTCAGAGAGTGTAGTATATTCTATGAGTGTGTTGATTCATCAGTCATCAAGTCTCAGAGAGTGTAGTATATTCTATGAGTGTGTTGATTCATCAAGTCTCAGAGCGTGTAGTATATTCTATGAGTGTGTTGATTCATCAAGTCTCAGAGAGTGTAGTATATTCTATGAGTGTGTTGATTCATCAAGTCTCAGAGAGTGTAGTATATTCTATGAGTGTGTTGATTCATCAAGTCTCAGAGCGTGTAGTATATTCTATGAGTGTGTTGATTCATCAAGTCTCAGAGAGTGTAGTATATTCTATGAGTGTGTAAATTCATCAAGTCTCAGAGAGTGTAGTATATTCTATGAGTGTGTAAATTCATCAAGTCTCAGAGAGTGTAGTATATTCTGAGTGTGTAAATTCATCAAGTCTCAGAGAGTGTAGTATATTCTATGAGTGTGTTGATTCATCAAGTCTCAGAGCGTGTAGTATATTCTATGAGTGTGTTGATTCATCAAGTCTCAGAGAGTGTAGTATATTCTATGAGTGTGTTGATTCATCAAGTCTCAGAGCGTGTAGTATATTCTATGAGTGTGTAAATTCATCAAGTCTCAGAGAGTGTAGTATATTCTATGAGTGTGTGTCTGATTATTCTATGAGTGTGTTGATTCATCAAGTCTCAGAGCGTGTAGTATATTCTATGAGTGTGTTGATTCATCAAGTCTCAGAGAGTGTAGTATATTCTATGAGTGTGTTAATTCATCAAGTCTCAGAGAGTGTAGTATATTCTATGAGTGTGTTGATTCATCAAGTCTCAGAGAGTGTAGTATATTCTATGAGTGTGTTGATTCATCAAGTCTCAGAGAGTGTAGTATATTCTATGAGTGTGTTGATTCATCAAGTCTCAGAGCGTGTAGTATATTCTATGAGTGTGTTGATTCATCAAGTCTCAGAGAGTGTAGTATATTCTATGAGTGTGTTGATTCATCAAGTCTCAGAGCGTGTAGTATATTCTATGAGTGTGTAAATTCATCAAGTCCCAGAGAGTGTAGTATATTCTACGAGTGTGTTGATTCATCAAGTCTCAGAGAGTGTAGTATATTCTATGAGTGTGTAAATTCCTCAAGTCTCAGAGAGTGTAATAAATTCTATGAGTGTGTTAATTCATCAAGTCTCAGAGAGTGTAGTATATTCTATGAGTGTGTTGATTCATCAAGTCTCAGAGCGTGTAGTATATTCTATGAGTGTGTTGATTCATCAAGTCTCAGAGCGTGTAGTATATTCTATGAGTGTGTTGATTCATCAAGTCTCAGAGCGTGTAGTATATTCTATGAGTGTGTTGATTCATCAAGTCTCAGAGAGTGTAGTATATTCTATGAGTGTGTTGATTCATCAAGTCTCAGAGAGTGTAGTTATTCTATGAGTGTGTTGATTCATTCTCAGAGCGTCTATGAGTGTGTTGATTCATCAAGTCTCAGAGAGTGTAGTATATTCTATGAGTGTGTTGATTCATCAAGTCTCAGAGCGTGTAGTATATTCTATGAGTGTGTTGATTCATCAAGTCTCAGAGAGTGTAGTATATTCTATGAGTGTGTTGATTCATCAAGTCTCAGAGAGTGTAGTATATTCTATGAGTGTGTTGATTCATCAAGTCTCAGTCTCAGAGAGTGTAGTATATTCTATGAGTGTGTTGATTCATCAAGTCTCAGAGAGTGTAGTATATTCTATGAGTGTGTTGATTCATCAAGTCTCAGAGCGTGTAGTATATTCTATGAGTGTGTTGATTCATCAAGTCTCAGAGAGTGTAGTATATTCTATGAGTGTGTTAATTCAGAGAGTGTAGTATATTCTAAGTGTGTTGATTCAAAGAGAGTGTAGTATATTCTATGAGTGTGTTGATTCATCAAGTCTCAGAGCGTGTAGTATATTCTATGAGTGTGTTGATTCATCAAGTCTCAGAGCGTGTAGTATATTCTATGAGTGTGTTGATTCATCAAGTCTCAGAGAGTGTAGTATATTCTATGAGTGTGTTGATTCATCAAGTCTCAGAGCGTGTAGTATATTCTATGAGTGTGTTAATTCATCAAGTCTCAGAGAGTGTAGTATATTCTATGAGTGTGTTAATTCATCAAGTCTCAGAGAGTGTAGTATATTCTATGAGTGTGTAAATTCATCAAGTCTCAGAGAGTGTAGTATATTCTATGAGTGTGTTAATTCATCAAGTCTCAGAGAGTGTAGTATATTCTGAGTGTGTTGATTCATCAAGTCTCAGAGCGTGTAGTATATTCTATGAGTGTGTTGATTCATCAAGTCTCAGAGCGTGTAGTATATTCTATGAGTGTGTTGATTCATCAAGTCTCAGAGAGTGTAGTATATTCTATGAGTGTGTTGATTCATCAAGTCTCAGAGAGTGTAGTATATTCTATGAGTGTGTTGATTCATCAAGTCTCAGAGAGTGTAGTATATTCTATGAGTGTGTAATCAAGTCTCAGAGCGTCATGAGTCATCAGAGAGTGTAGTATATTCTATGAGTGTGTTGATTCATCAAGTCTCAGAGAGTGTAGTATATTCTATGAGTGTGTTGATTCATCAAGTCTCAGAGAGTGTAGTATATTCTATGAGTGTGTTGATTCATCAAGTCTCAGAGAGTGTAGTATATTCTATGAGTGTGTTAATTCATCAAGTCTCAGAGAGTGTAGTATATTCTATGAGTGTGTTGATTCATCAAGTCTCAGAGAGTGTAGTATATTCTATGAGTCTCAGAGAGTGTAAATTCATCAAAGTCCCAGAGAGTGTAGTATATTCTATGAGTGTGTTGATTCATCAAGTCTCAGAGAGTGTAGTATATTCTATGAGTGTAGTATATTATTCTATGAGTGTGTTGATTCATCAAGTCTCAGAGAGTGTAGTATATTCTATGAGTGTGTTGATTCATCAAGTCTCAGAGAGTGTAGTATATTCTATGAGTGTTGATTCATCAAGAGAGTGTAGTATATTCTATCAAGTCTCAGAGAGTGTAGTATATTCTATGAGTGTGTTGATTCATCAAGTCTCAGAGCGTGTAGTATATTCTATGAGTGTGTTGATTCATCAAGTCTCAGAGAGTGTAGTATATTCTATGAGTGTGTTGATTCATCAAGTCTCAGAGAGTGTAGTATATTCTATGAGTGTGTTGATTCATCAAGTCTCAGAGAGTGTAGTATATTCTATGAGTGTGTTGATTCATCAAGTCTCAGAGCGTGTAGTATATTCTATGAGTGTGTAATTCATCAAGTCTCAGAGAGTGTAGTATATTCTATGAGTGTGTTGATTCATCAAGTCTCAGAGAGTGTAGTATATTCTATGAGTGTGTAAATTCATCAGAGTCTATGAGTGTGTTGATTCAGTCTCAGAGTGTAGTATATTCTATGAGTGTGTAAATTCATCAAGTCTCAGAGAGTGTAGTATATTCTATGAGTGTGTAAATCAAGTCTCAGAGAGTGTAGTATATTCTATGAGTGTGTTGATTCATCAAGTCTCAGAGAGTGTAGTATATTCTATGAGTGTGTTGATTCATCAAGTCTCAGAGCGTGTAGTATATTCTATGAGTGTGTAAATTCATCAAGTCCCAGAGAGTGTAGTATATTCTACGAGTGTGTTGATTCATCAAGTCTCAGAGAGTGTAGTATATTCTATGAGTGTGTAAATTCCTCAAGTCTCAGAGAGTGTAATAAATTCTATGAGTGTGTTAATTCATCAAGTCTCAGAGAGTGTAGTATATTCTATGAGAGTGTGGAAAGTCATCAAGTCTCAGAGAGTGTAGTATATTCTATGAGAGTGTGGAAAGTCATCAAGTCTCAGAGAGTGTAGTATA
>NW_024605436.1:0-4677 GCF_018296145.1 Oncorhynchus tshawytscha | reverse complement strand
ACTGATCTGGAGGACTCACTAAACAGAGAACATCCCTACTACCTCTGATCTGGAGGACTCACTAAACAGAGACCATCCCTACCACCTCTGATCTGGAGGACTCACGAAACTGAGAACATCCCCGGTCATCTCTACTACTGATCTGGAGCACTCACTAAACAGAGAACATCCCTGGTCATCCCTACTGATCTCGAGGACTCACTAAACAGAGAACATCCCTGGTCATCTACTGCCTCTGATCTCGAGGACTCACTAAACAGAAATATCCCTGGTCATCCCTACTGATCTGGAGGACTCACTAAACAGAGAACATCCCTGGTCATCCCTGCCTCTGATCTGGAGGACTCACTAAAACAGAGAACATCCTGGTCATCCCTGCCTCTGACAGGACTTTCTAAACGGTCATCCTACTGATCTGGAGGACTCACTAAACTGAGAACATCCCTGGTCATCCCTACTGATCTCGGGGACTCACTAAACAGAGAACATCCCTGGTCATCTACTGCCTCTGATCTGGAGGACTCACGAAACTGAGAACATCCCGGTCATCCCTACTGATCTGGAGGACTCACTAAACAGAGAACATCCCTGGTCATCCCTACTGAGTCTGGGCACTCACTGAGAAACATCTCTGATCTGGAGGACTCTCACTAAACAGAGAACATCCCTGGTCATCTCCTACTGATCTGGAGGACTCACTAAACAGAGAACATCCCTGGTCATCCCTCTGATCTGGAGGACTCACTAAACAGAGAACATCCTGGTCATCTCCTGCTTTGATCTGGAGCACTCACTAAACAGAGAACATCCCTGGTCATCCCTACTGATCTGGAGGACTCACTAAACAGAGAACTGCCTCTGATCTGGAGGACTCACTAAACAGAGGACATCATCATCTCTACTATCTGGAGGACTCACTAAACAGAGGACATCCCGATCTCTACTGCTGATCTGGAGGACTCACTAAACAGAGAATATCCCTGGTCATCCCTACTGATCTCGAGGACTCACTAAACAGAGAACATCCCTGGTCATCTACCTCTGATCTGGAGGACTCACTAAACAGAGAAATATCACTGGTCATCCCTGCTGCCTCTGATCTGAGGACTCACGAAACTGGACTCTTTGTCATCCTACTGAAGGACTCACTAAACAGAGAACATCCCAGGTCATCCCTACTGCCTCTGATCTGGAGGACTCACTAAACAGAGAGAACATCCCTTGGTCATCCCTACTGATCTGATCTGGAGGACTCACTAAACAGAGAACATCCCAGGTCATCCCTACTGATCTGGAGGACTCACTAAACAGAGAACATCCTGGTCATCCCTGCTGCCTCTGATCTGGAGGACTCACTAAACAGAGAACATCCCTGGTCATCCCTACTGATCTGGAGGACTCACTAAACAGAGAACATCCCTGGTCATCCCTACTGCCTCTGATCTGGAGGACTCACTAAACAGAGAACATCCCTGGTCATCCCTACTGACTGGAGGACTCACTAAACAGAGAACATCCCTGGTCATCTCCTACTGATCTGGAGGACTCACTAAACAGAGAACATCCCTGGTCATCCCTACTGATCTGGAGGACTCACTAAACAGAGAACATCCTGGTCATCCCTACTGATCTGGAGGACTCACTAAACAGAGAACATCCCTGGTCATCTCACTAAACAGAGAACATCTGATCTGGAGGACTCACTAAACAGAGAACATCCCTGGTCATCCCTACCCTCTGATCTGGAGGACTCACTAAACAGAGAACATCCCTGGTCATCCCTACTGATCTGGAGGACTCACTAAACAGAGAACATCCCTGGTCATCCCTACTGATCTGGAGGACTCACTAAACAGAGAACATCCCTGGTCACTACCCTCTGATCTGGAGGACTCACTAAACAGAGACATCCCTCACCTCTGATCTGGAGGACTCACTAAACAGAGAACATCCCCGGTCATCTCTGCCTCTGATCTGATCTGGAGGACTCACTAAACAGAGAACATCCCTGGTCATCCCCTACTGATCTCGAGGACTCACTAAACAGAGAACATCCCTGGTCATCTACTGCCTCTGATCTCGAGGACTCACTAAACAGAAAACATCCCTCATCCCTACTGATCTGGAGGACTCACTAAAAGAGAACATTTCCCTGGTCATCCTGCTGATCTGGAGGACTCACTAAACAGAGAACATCCCTGGTCATCCCTACTCTGATCTGGAGGACTCACAAAATTGAGAACATCCCTGGTCATCCCTACTGATCTGGAGGACTCACTAAACAGAGAACATCCCTGGTCATCCCTACTGATCTGGAGGACTCACTAAACAGAGAACATCCCTGGTCATCCCTACTGATCTGGAGCACTCACTAAACAGAGAACATCCCTGGTCATCCCTACTGATCTGGAGCACTCACTAAACAGAGAACATCCCTGGTCATCCCTACTGATCTGGAGGACTCACTAAACAGAGAACATCCCTGGTCATCCTACTGATCTGATCTGGAGGACTCACTAAACTGAGAACATCCTGGTCATCCCTACTGATCTGGAGGACTCACTAAACAGAGAACATCCCTGGTCATCCCTACTGATCTGGAGGACTCACTAAACAGAGAACATCCCTGGTCATCCCTACTGCCTCTGATCTGGAGGACTCACTAAACAGAGAACATCCCTGGTCATCCCTACTGCTGGAGGACTCTGATCTGGAGGACTCACTAAACAGAGAACATCCCTGGTCATCCCTACTGCCTCTGATCTGGAGGACTCACTAAACAGAGAACATCCCTGGTCATCCCTACTGATCTGGAGGACTCACTAAACAGAGAACATCCCTGGTCACCCTACCTCTGATCTGGAGGACTCACTAAACAGAGAACATCCCTGGTCATCCCTGCTGCCTCTGATCTGGAGGACTCACGAAACAGAGAACATCCCGGTCATCTCTACTACCTGATCTGGAGGACTCACTAAACAGAGAACATCCCTGGTCATCCTACTGATCTGATCGAGGACTCACTAAACAGAGAACATCCCTGGTCATCTACTGCCTCTGATCTCGAGGACTCACTAAACAGAGAACATCCCTGGTCATCCCTGCTGCCTCTGATCTGGAGGACTCACGAAACTGAGAACATCCCCGGTCATCCCTACTGATCTGGAGGACTCACTAAACAGAGAACATCCCTGGTCATCCCTACTGATCTCGAGGACTCACTAAACAGAGAACATCCCTGGTCATCTACTGCCTCTGATCTGGAGGACTCACGAAACTGAGAACATCCCCGGTCATCCCTACTGATCTGGAGCACTCACTAAACAGAGAACATCCCTGGTCATCCCTACTGATCTGGAGGACTCACTAAACAGAGAACATCCCTGGTCATCCCTACTGATCTGGAGGACTCACTAAACAGAGAACATCCCTGGTCATCCCTACTGATCTGGAGGACTCACTAAACAGAGAACATCCCTGGTCATCCCTACTGATCTGGAGGACTCACTAAACAGAGAACATCCCTGGTCATCCCTACTGATCTGGAGGACTCACTAAACAGAGAACATCCCGGTCATCCCTAAACAGCTACTGATCTGGAGGACTCACTAAACAGAGAACATCCCTGGTCATCCCTACTGATCTGGAGGACTCACTAAACAGAGAACATCCCTGGTCATCTACTGCCTCTGATCTGGAGGACTCACTAAACAGAGAACATCCCGGTCATCCCTACTGATCTGGAGGACTCACTAAACAGAGAACATCCTGGTCATCCCTGCCTCTGATCTGGAGGACTCACTAAACAGAGAACATCCCCCGGTCATCCCTACTGATCTGGAGGACTCACTAAACAGAGAACATCCTGCTCATCCCTACTGATCTGGAGCACTCACTAAACAGAGAACATCCCTGGTCATCCCTACTGCCTCTGATCTGGAGGACTCACTAAAAACTGAGAACATTCCCTGGTCATCCCTACTGATCTGGAGGACTCACTAAACAGAGAACATCCTGGTCATCCCTGGTCATCCCTGCTGCCTCTGATCTGGAGGACTCACTAAACTGAGAACATCCCCGGTCATCCCTACTGATCTGGCGGACTCACTAAACAGAGAACATCCCTGGTCATCCCTACTGATCTGGAGGACTCACTAAACAGAGAACATCCCTGGTCATCCCTACTGATCTGGAGGACTCACTAAACAGAGAACATCCCTGGTCATCTCTACTGATCTGGAGGACTCACTAAACAGAGAACATCCCTGGTCATCCCTACTGATCTGGAGGACTCACTAAACAGAGAACATCCCTGGTCATCCCTACTGATCTGGAGCACTCACTAAACAGAGAACATCCCTGGTCATCCCTACTGATCTCGAGGACTCACTAAACAGAGAACATCCCTGTTCATCTACTGCCTCTGATCTGGAGGACTCACTAAACAGAGAACATCCCTGGTCATCCCTACTGCCTCTGATCTGGAGGACTCACTAAACAGAGAACATCCCTGGTCATCCCTACTGATCTGGAGGACTCACTAAACAGAGAACATCCCCGGTCATCCTCTGATCTGGAGGACTCACTAAACAGAGAACATCCCACTGGTCTCTGATCTGGAGGACTCACTAAACAGAGACCATCCTCTGATCTGGAGGACTCACGAAACTGAGAACA
>NW_024605435.1:0-4675 GCF_018296145.1 Oncorhynchus tshawytscha | reverse complement strand
TGGCTTGCTTTGCAGTAAAATGTCTATTCATAAAACAGTGAAAACTCATAAACTGGATGATGTGAGGAAGGAAATTATTATATATAATGTGGACCTCTTTATCACAGCACCCGTCACAAAAAAGTAATAAACTGCAGACATTTGTTTCCTCCTGAAGCAACATTTATTTTAGTCATTTAAGAGGTTGAAACCACAAGAGAGAGAGAGTTGGGAGAGACCGAGAGAGAGTGTTTGCGAGAGAGAGAGAGAGAGTTGGGAGAGACCGAGACCGAGAGAGAGAGAGTTGGGAGAGACCGAGACCGAGAGAGAGAGAGTTGGGAGAGACCGAGACCGAGAGAGAGAGTTGGGAGAGACCGAGAGAGAGAGTTGGGAGAGACCGAGACCGAGAGAGAGAGCGTGTTTGCGAGAGAGAGAGAGAGTTGGGAGAGACCGAGAGAGAGAGAGTGTGTTTGCGAGAGAGAGAGTTGGGAGAGACCGAGACCAGAGAGAGAGTGTGTTTGCGAGAGAGAGAGAGAGTTGGGAGAGACCGAGACCGAGAGAGAGAGAGTGTGTTTGCGAGAGAGAGAGTTGGGAGAGACCGAGACCGAGAGAGAGAGAGTTGGGAGAGACCGAGACCGAGAGAGAGAGAGTTGGGAGAGACCGAGACCCGAGAGAGAGAGCGTGTTTGCGAGAGAGAGAGAGAGTTGGGAGAGACCGAGACCGAGTGAGAGAGAGAGTTGGGGGAGACCGAGACCGAGAGAGAGAGAGTGTGTTTGCGAGAGAGAGAGAGAGTTGGGAGAGACCGAGAGAGAGAGTTGGGAGAGACCGAGGCCGAGAGAGAGAGAGTTGGGAGACCGAGACCGAGAGAGAGAGAGTTGGGAGAGACCGAGACCGAGAGAGAGAGAGAGTTGGGAGAGAGACCGAGACCGAGAGAGTTGGGAGAGACCGGACCGAGAGAGAGAGAGCGTGTTCTGAGAGAGAGAGAGAGTTGGGAGAGACCGAGACCGAGAGAGAGAGAGCGTGTTTGCGAGAGAGAGTTGGGAGAGACCGAGACCGAGAGAGAGAGAGTGTGTTTGCGAGAGAGAAGAGTGGGAGAGACCGAGACCGAGAGAGAGTGTGTTTGCGAGAGAGAGAGAGAGAGAACTGGAAGAGAGAAAATAACGATATGGAGTGAGTAACTGGTCCTTCACTCCAAGTTTCCCCAGCCTAGGGGGGAGGAGTAAATTGTCTACTCCCTGTCAGCTCGTCTGCATAGATGTGCAGAAGCACAAGCACCACGCCGGCCTAGTCTCAGTCCCAGTAAATAAGCAGCTCATTTATAATTCAACTCTACTCAGAGAAACCAAGTGAAACTGCTAAAAGTGAAGATGTTAGCTGCCTGGATGCCTCTGCAATAAGGCTCCGGATAATATGTGTGTGCCTGTGTGTGTGCGCGCCTGTGTGTCAGCATTAGCCGTACAGAGACCCCATTGGGTAATTGTGATCCCTGTGTGCCGGGAAGAAGTCTCGAGCAGCTGCTGTAAACACACAAACAGGTAAGACCATAGGCTCTGGGGGCTGGTTGGCAGGAAACTGCAATTTGTGACAAACATTGACGACAAATCTGTGGCGAGCTGGAGGAGTAGACGCTGTTTGTATGAAAAGTAATTACAGACATCTTGGTTTCATTACCTGGTAGAGTATCAAGATAACAAGGAGGCAAGACATTCATACCAGCAAATGTAATAAAGCATTGGATTTAAAAGTCAAGCTCTGCATCTCCAAATGGAACTAAAGCCTTTTCCTCCGATCACTGTTACCCATTGTCCTTGATCATCATGCTTCACACAGCCCTATGAGTAGTCATTAAGTAGCGGTGAACATGGTCTCCTCTCTGCTCTGTACATCTCCCGCCTGACTCATCATGGACCGCTGGTAACAGTCTGAGCATGGACCTTGGGCAATGATTTATCTCTGTGGGGCCCATTGTAATCTCAGCACCTGCAATTACAATGGCTCCAGTATGACTGCAGTAAATCTAATGACTCTGTGGGGCCCTCTCCTCGGTGGACAGACAAGCTATGATGATACTCCCTAAGTCAGCCCTTCGTCACTAGCAGTATGATAAGGAACTACCCCAGTTGGCAAATAACGTTCCGAGAACCATATGTTTCTTAGAGCTTGGTGAGAGCTTGGTTGTACTTTGGTTATTTTGCATACAACCGTTCCAAAACTGTCTGAGAATGGTGCAGGCTAGTTGCTTGGCTTTGAAACATTCTTAGAACATTGAAGGAACTTGACCAAAAAAAACTTTTGTTGGGTAATTTCATTAATTTAACTGAACGTTTCCTAAAATTTCAAACCTTGGGAATGTTGTCAAATAGTCCAGAGAACGTTAAGAAACAACGTTCTCTTGTGGGAATTCCAGTACAGGGCTGGGCAGTATACTGTGTTTTACTATACCGCTATGAATGCAACGACCGGTTTGGGTTTTTAATTGACCTTCTATAACTGTATTTCAATGTCTGGTTTGTTCAATTTGATACGCTATTCTGCCGTGTGTAGCACGTTTTTATAGTTTACTCTGCTACTTGAGTCATCTCTCTCCTCCCCCTCTCTCTCTCCCCATGCCGCTTTCCACACAGACCAAGCCCTGGCCCCTGTCACTCAAGGAGCACAGTTGTTGTTGCTTGACTATGAGACCACCTGCGGTCAATCTGCATGGTCAATGCAGCACATACCACATGATGCTGATGATCAGCTTCTTAATATACACTGTGTACAAAACATTAGAAACGCCATCCTAATATTGAGTTGCACACCCCTTTGCCCTCAGAACAGCCTCAATTCATCGGGGTATGGACATTTAGGTGTCGAAAGTGTTCCACGGGGATGCCGGCCCATGTAGACTCCAATGCTTCCCACAGTTGTGTCAAGGTGGCTGGATGTCCTTTGGGTGTTTGAACCGTTCTTGATACACACGGAAAACTGTTGAGTGTCACAAACCCAGAAGCGTTGCAGTTCTTGACACACTCAAACCGATGAGCCTGGCACCTACTACCATACCCCGTTCAAAGGTACTTAAATATTTTGTCTTGACCATTCACCCTCTGAATGGCACACATATACAATCCATGTGTCAATTGTCCCAAGGCTTAAAATCCTTCTTTAACCTGATTAATCTACACTGATTGAAGTGGATTTAACAAGTGACATCAATAAGGGTTCATAGCTTTCACCTGGATTCACCTGGTCAGTTAATGTCATGGAAATAGCAGGTGTTCCTAATGTTTTGTAAATCCACAGGTGTTCTATAATTACACTATTCGTTTGTGTATCTTACTCTCTGTAGACAGTTAGTCTTTTCTTAGCAAACCGCTAATGCTAATCAGCTGGCTAGTGAGATAATAAATGCACTGAGTCAGAGCAAACGTAGCTAGCTAATACAGCCTGATACCAGTGATGGTGTAGGTCCAAATCAGCATGTGCAACAGTTTCTTCTAAACCAAAGAGGAATAGGTGAAGCATGAATATGTTAGCTACATCAAGTAGCTAAGAGAGAAAACATTTAACGTAGCCAAAGATTATAGGGTCCCCTAGGAAACCACGACCAACAGTTTGATTCCTACCCTGTCACAATAACTCCTCCCTGGCTTTTTCATTGGTTATCATGTCAAACCACACTGTATTCATAGTGCCCACTCTTATAATCTAACTATATAATTAGAACATGATCCATTAGTTTTTTACACTGCTGCTACGCTGTTTTTCAGTCACCTCACCCCTACCTACATGTAGAAATTACCTCGACTAACCTGTACCTCCGCACATTGACTCGGTACCGGTACCCCCTGTATATAGCCTCGTTATTGTTATTTTGTGTTACTTTTCATAATTCTTTACTTTCGTTTATTTGGTAAATATTTGGTAAGCATTTCATGGTAAGGTCTATATTTTTGGTCTACATGTTGTATTCGTCGCATGTGACAAATAAAGTTGTGTTTATTCTTCAATCAAGTTGAATTTTGGTTGGAATTGAGTTGATTCAAGGCAAGGGATTATAATTTTGATGATGCGTGATACTTAATTTAGAAGCCTGTATGAAAAAGTAGAATGTCTACTCTAGGTCTGTCCTTTTCTTTAAATGGGACTGCAGCAGGCAGAAAATATTTGTGTCCGACTGACTATACACTAAGAAATGAGAATCCCTCAATGGTTCTTTGGAAAGAGTGGTGGTTATTTGTGGAACTATACTGACCCAAAGAACCCTTGCGCCCTTCAATGGTTCTTTACAGGTCAAAAGTATTTCCTATTTTAATGATAATTAAAATGTGGGGCTATATTGAACTATTTTTGATGGTTCTTTCTGGAACCTTTAAGGAGAATGGTTCTATAAAGAACCCTTCTCAATCTCAAATGATCTTTGTCGAATCATATAGGGGTGGTGGCTCATTAGAATATTTTGGGTGTGGTTTGTTCACAACTCTTTTGTACAACCGTGAGTGAGTGTCATTCCAGTTTCTCTCATCTGTTGTGCTAAGCAGTTTGTTCTGTATTACTATGGAAAGTGACAGTGTCTTATAAGAGACTGGTGTATGGCTTTGTGTCAATTGAGAATGCTTGATTAAGTCAGCAGTCCTCAATTCTCTCAGGGACCCCCAGCCATTATCTAAATAATTGTATCAATATGGCTAATAAACCCAAATAAAAATATATA
>NW_024605434.1:0-4675 GCF_018296145.1 Oncorhynchus tshawytscha | reverse complement strand
CCTATTGTAACGGTTCTCTTTTGGTGAAGGAGAGTCGGACTAAATGCGCGTGTAGATTGCCATCATGTTTAATCAACAAACGAAACAATTTAATCATCACAAAAACTACAAAAACAACAAACGTTAGAAAACGCAACGAAACCGAACAGCCCATCTGGTGAAACACAGAGACAGGAACAAGGACACTAAGGACAATTACCCACGACAAACTCAAAAGAATATGGCTGCCTAACATATTTCCCAATCAGAGACAACGATAAACACCTGCCTTCTGATTGAGAACCACTCCAGACAGCCATAGACTTTGCCAGATAACCCCACTAGCTACAATCCCAATACATACACACCAAAACCCCAAGACAAAACACACCACAAAACAAAACCCCATGCCACCCTGGCCTGACCTAATACATGAAGAAAAACACAAAATACTTAGACCAGGGCGTGACAGAACCCCCCTAAGGTGCGGACTCAACGCACCTCAAAACAATAGGAGGGTCCGGTGGGCGTCTGTCCATGGGCGGCTCCGGCGCGGGATCGTGAACCACCAGTCACGTCTTGAACCCTCCTCGCGTCCCTGGGATAGTCCACCTCCGACCATGGCCTAGTAGTCTCACCCAGAAACCCACTGACTGAGGAGCAGATCGGGACCGGGAAGGACAGCTCGACTGAGGCAGCTCGGGACTGAGAGGAAGCTCGGGAGTGAGAGAAAGCTCGGGAGTGAGAGAAAGCTTGGGGAGTGAGAGAAAGTTTCCGGGAGTGAGAGAAAGCCTGGAGTGAGAGGAAGCTCGAGTGAGAGAAAGCTCGAGGAGAAGTCGGGAGTGAGGGAGGAAGCTCAGGCAGGTAGATCTACCAGATCCTGGCTGGCTGTGGTTTGAGCAGATCCTGGCTGACTGGCAGATCCTGGCTGACTGGCAGATCCTGGCGATCTGGATCCTGGCCGACTGGCGGATCCTGGCCGACTGGCAGATCCTGGCCGACTGGCAGTTTCTGGCAGATCGGCTGACTGGGCGGATCTGGAAGAGTGGTTGACTGGCAGATCTGGAAGAGTCTGGTTGACTGGCAGATCTGGAAGAGTCTGGTTGACTGGGCAGATCTGGAAGAGTCTGGTTGACTGGCAGATCTGGAAGAGTCTGGTTGACTGGCGGATCTGGAAGAGTCTGGGCTGACTGGCGGATCTCTGGAAGAGTCTGGCTGACTGGCGGATCTGGAAGAGTCTGACTGGCGGATCTGGAAGAGTCTGGCTGACTGGCGGATCTGGAAGTGTCTGGCTGACTGGCGGATCTGGAAGTGTCTGGCTGACTGGCGGATCTGGAAGAGTCTGGCTGACTGGCGGATCTGGAAGAGTCTGGCTGAGAGTCAGCATCGTGAGGAAGGCGCAGCAGCGCCTCTTCAACCTCAGGAGGCTGAAGAAATTCGGCTTGTCACCAAAAGCACTCACAAACTTCTACAGATGCTCAATCGAGAGCATCCTGGCGGGCTGTATCACCGCCTGGTATGACTGGCACCGCCTCAACCGTAAGGCTCTCCAGAGGTAGGAAGGTCTGGCTGACTGCGCATCACCGGGGCAAACTACCTGCCCTCAGGACACCTCACCACCCGATGCTCCAGGAAGGCCATAAAGATCATCAAGGACATCAACCACCGTAGGCTGACAGCCTGTTCAATCCGCTGTCATCCAGAAGGCGAGGTCAGTACAGGTGCATCAAAGCTGGGACCGAGAGACTGAAAACAGCTTCTATCTCAAGGCCATCAGACTGTTAAACAGCCACCACTAACATTGAGTGGCTACTGCCAACACACTGTCAATGACACTGACTCTACTCCAGCCACTTTAATAATGGGAATTGATGGAAACATGTAAATATATCACTAGCCACTTTAAACAATGCTACCTTATATAATGTTACTTACCCTACATTATTCATCTCATATGCATACGTAGATACTCGTACTCTATATCATCGACTGCATCCTTATAATACATGTATCACTAGCCACTTTAACTATGCCACTTGGTTTACATACTCATCTCATATGTATATACTGTACTCGATATATCATCTACTGTATCTTGCCTATGCTGCTCTGTACCATCACTCATTCATATATCCTTATGTACATATTCTTTATCCCCTTACACTGTGTATAAGACAGTAGTTTTTTGGAATTGTTAGGTAGATTACTTGTTCGTTATTACTGCATTGTCGGAACTAGAAGCACAAGCATTTCGCTACACTCGCATTAACATCTGCTAACCATGTGTATGTGACAAATAAAATTTGATTTGATTTTGATTTGATTTGACTGGCGGATCTGGAAGAGTCTGGCTGACTGGCGGATCTGGAAGAGTCTGGCCGACTGGCGGATCCTGGCAGACTGAAAGATCTGGCTGCTCCATGCTGACTGGCGGCTCTGGCTGCTCCATGCTGACTGGCGGCTCTGGCTGCTCCACGCTGACTGGCGGCGCTGGCTGCTCCATGTAGGCTGACAGCCCTCGTGGCTTCTTACAGACTGGCAGCTCTGGCGGCTCCTTGCAGACTGGCAGCTCCTTACAGACTGGCAGCTCCTTGCAGACTGACAGCTCCTTGCAGACTGACAGCTCCGTGCAGCCTGGCAGCTCCTTGCAGACTGACAGCTCCGTGCAGACTGGCAGCTCCGTGCAGACTGGCAGCTCCTTGCAGACTGGCAGCTCCGTGCAGACCGACCGCTCCGTGCAGACTGACAGCTCCGTGCAGCCTGGCAGCTCCTTGCAGACTGACAGCTCTGGCTGCTCCATGCAGACTGACAGCTCTGGCTGCTCCATGCAGGCTGGCAGCTCTGGCTGCTCCATGCAGACTGACAGCTCTGGCTGCTCCATGCAGACTGACAGCTCTGGCTGCTCCATGCAGACTGACAGCTCTGGCTGCTCCATGCAGGCTGGCAGCTCTGGCTGCTCCATGCAGACTGACAGCTCTGGCTGCTCCATGCAGGCTGGCAGCTCTGGCTGCTCCATGCAGACTGACAGCTCTGGCTGCTCCATGCAGACTGACCACTCTGGCTGCTCCATGCAGACTGACAGCTCTGGCTGCTCCATGCCGGCTGGCATCTCTGGCTTCTCCATGCCGGCTGGCAGCTCTGGCTTCTCCATGCAGGCTGGCAGCTCTGGCTGCTCCATGCAGGCTGGCAGCTCTGGCTGCGCTGAACAGGCGGGAGACTCCGGCAGCGCAGGAGAGGAGAGAGGCTCTGGCTGCGCTGAACAGGCGGGAGACTCCAGCAGCGCTGTAGAGGAGAAAGGCTCTGGCTGCGCTGAACAGGCGGGAGACTCCAGCAGCGCTGTAGAGGAGAAAGGCTCCGGCAGCGCTGAACAGGCGGGAGACTCCGGCAGCGCAGGAGGAGAAAGGCTCCGGCAGCGCTGGAGGCGAGGCGCACTGTAGGCCTGATGCGTGGTGCTGGTACTGGTGGTACTGAACCGAGAACACGCACAGGAAGCCTGGTGCGGGGAGCTGCTACCGGAGGGCTGGAGTGTGGAGGTGGCACAGGATGGGCTAGACCGTGAAGGCGTACTGGAGATCTTGAGAGCAGTGCTGGCACAGGGCGTGCAAGGCTAGGGATGTGCACAGGAGGCCTGGTGCGTGAGGCTGGCACCAACTTCACCAGCCGACTAACACGCACCTCAGGACAAGTATGGAGCGCTAACCCAGGTGCCATCAAATCCCCGACACGTTCCGTCGGGCGAATTCCATGCAAAAGCACCAACACAGCAACTCCCTCATTTCTCTCTCCTCCAATTTCCCCATTAACTCCTTCACAGTCTCTGTTTCGCTCACCTCCAACACCGGCTCTGGTTCTGGTCTCCTCCATGGCTCCTCACGATAAACAGGGAGAGTTGGCTCAGGTCTGACTCCTGACTCTGCCACACTCTCCCTGAGCCCCCAAGACATTTTTTTGGGGCTGACTCTCAGGCTTCCTTCTGAGTCGCCGTGCTGCCTCCTCATACCGGCGCCTCTCCGTTTTCGCCGCCTCCAGTTCTTCTTTGCGGCGGCGATATTCTCCAGGCTGAGCCCAGGGTCCTTCTCCATTTAGGATTTCCTCCCATGTCCAGAAATCCTTATAGCGCATCTCCTCTTTGGGCTGCTCCTGCCTGTTGACACGCTGCTTGGTCCGTTGGTGGTGGGTGATTCTGTAACGGTTCTCTTTTGGTGAAGTCGGACCAAAATGCGGCGTGTAGATTGCTATCCATGTTTAATCAACAAACGTAAAACACGAATCAATACAAAAACTACAAAAACAACAAACGTGGAAACGTAACGAAAACCGAAACAGCCCTATCTGGTGAAAACACAGAGACAGGAACAAGGACACTAAGGACAATCACCCACGACAAACTCAAAGAATATGGCTGCCTAAATATGGTTCCCAATCAGAGACAACGATAAGCACCTGCCTCTGATTGAGAACCACTCCAGACAGCCATAGACTTTGCTAGATAACCCCACTAGCTACAATCCCAATACATACACACCAAAACCCCAAGACAAAACACACCACAATACAAAAACCCCATGCCACACCCTGGCCTGACCCAATACATGAAGAAAAACACAAAATACTTAGACCAGGGCGTGACACCTATATCCCTATACCCTATACCCCTATACCCCTATACCCTATACCCCTATACCCATATATCCCT
>NW_024605433.1:0-2500 GCF_018296145.1 Oncorhynchus tshawytscha | reverse complement strand
GGTACGAGGTAATAACTTGTCTATATACACAGAGTACCAGTACTGAGTCCATGTGCAGGGGTACGAGGTAATAACTTGTCTATATACACAGAGTACCAGTACTGAGTCCATGTGCAGGGGTACGAGGTAATAACTTGTCTATACACACAGAGTACCAGTACTGAGTCCATGTGCAGGGGTACGAGGTAATAACTTGTCTATACACACAGAGTACCAGTACTGAGTCCATGTGCAGGGGTACGAGGTAATAACTTGACTATATACACAGAGTACCAGTACTGAGTCCATGTGCAGGGGTACGAGGTAATAACTTGACTATACACACAGAGTACCAGTACTGAGTCGATGTGCGGGAGGTAATTGAGGTAGATATGTACGTGTAGGTAGGGATAAAGTGACTGGGAAACAGGGCATGTTCAGGGCAGGTTGATAGGTCGGACGACTGGAACCACGGAGCTGCTGTCACGTCTTGGTCTTAGTATTTTGTGTTTTCTTTAATTATTTGTTCAGGCCAGGGTGTGACATGGGTTTATTGTGTTGTCGTATTGGGGTTTTGTAGGCATTGGGATTGTGGCTGAGTAGGGGTGTCTGGCATAGTCTATGGCTGCCTGAGGCGGTTCTCAATCAGAGTCAGGTGATTCTCGTTGTCTCTGATTTGGGAACCATGTTAGGTAGCCTGGGTTTCACTGTGTGTTTGTGGGTGATTGTTCCTGTCTATGTGTTTGCACCAGATAGGGCTGTTTCGGTTTTCACTTTTCATTATTTTGTAGTTTCCGCTTGTATTGTTTTTTCCTCCATTAAAATTATATTATGAATCATCATCACGCTGCATTTTGGTCCGATCCTTGTTCTACCTCTTCATCAGAGGAGGAGATAGAAGAGGAGATAGAAGAACGCTGTTACAGCTGCAGTCTAATTGAAACGATCTTAACACCAAGTTGTATGAGACTTTACCTGTATGTTGTGGTTGACCCCACTAACCTCTGGTTGAATGTAGTTGTTGTGGATGTAACCGCCTGGGATCAACCACACAACAACTGTTATTATGTTACTGTGTACAACAGACACATACAGTGGAGAGAAAACGTATTTGATACACTGACAATTTTGCAGGTTTTCCTACTTACAAAGCATGTAGAGGTCTGTCATTTTTATCATAGGTTCACTTCAACTGTGAGAGATGGAATGTAAAACTAAAATCCAGAAAATCACATTGTATGATTTTTAAGTAATTAATTTGCATTTTATTGCATGACATAAGTATTTGATACATCAGAAAAGCAGAACTTAATATTTGGTACAGAAACCTTTGTTTGCAATTACAGAGATCATACGTTTCCTGTAGTTCTTGAACAGGTTTGCACACACTGCAGCAGGATTTTGGCCCACTCCGCCATACAGAGCCAGATCCTTCAGGTTTCGGGGCTGTCGCTGGGCAATACAGACTTTCAGCTCCCTCCAAAGATTTTCTATTGGGTTCAGGTCTGGAGACTGGCTAGGCCACTCCAGGACCTTGAGATGCTTCTTACGGAGCCACTTCTTAGTTGCCCTGGCTGTGTGTTTCAGGTCGTTGTCATGCTGGAAGACCCAGCCATGACCCATCTTCAGTGCTCTTACTGAGGGAAGGAGGTTGTTGGCCAAGATCTCGCGATACATGACCCCATCCATCCTCCCCTCAATACAGTGCAGTCGTCCTGTCCCCTTTGCAGAAAAGCATCCCCAAACAATGATGTTTCCACCTCCATGCTTCAAGGTTGGGATGGTGTTCTTGGGGTTGTACTCATCCTTCTTCTTCCTCCAAACACGGCGAGTGGAGTTTAGACCAAAAAGCTCTATTTTTGTCTCATCAGACCACATGACCTTCTCCCATACCTCCTCTGGATCATCCAGATGGTCATTGGCAAACGTCAGACGGGCCTGGACATGCGCTGGCTTGAGCAGGGGGACCTTGCGTGCGCTGCAGGATTTTAATCCATGACGGCGTAGTGTGTTACTAATGGTTTTCTTTGAGACTGTGGTCCCAGCTCTCTTCAGGTCATTGACCAGGTCCTGCCATGTAGTTCTGGGCAGATCTCTCACCTTCCACATGTTCATTGATGCTCCACGAGGTGAGATCTTGCATGGAGCCCCAGACCGAGGGTTATTGACCGTCATCTTGAACTTCTTCCATTTTCTAATAATTGTGCCAACAGTTGTTGCCTTCTTACCAAGCTGCTTGCCTATTGTCCTGTAGCCCATCCCAGCCTTGTGCAGGTCTACAATTTTATCCCTGATGTCCTTACACAGCTGTCTGGTCTTGGCCATTGTAGAGAGGTTGGAGTCTTTTTGATTGAGTGTGTGGACAGGTGTCTTTTATACAGATAACGAGTTCAAACAGGTGCAGTTTATACAGGTAATGAGTGGAGAACAGGAGGGCTTCTTAAAAAAGAAAAACTAACAGGTCTGTGAGAGCTGGAATTCGTATTTGTTGGTAGGTGATCAAATACTTATGTCATGCAAT
>NW_024605432.1:0-4670 GCF_018296145.1 Oncorhynchus tshawytscha | reverse complement strand
CAGGTACGCCAACAGCGGTGGACGAACATCTGGGCTGAGGGTATGCTGACCTCTTGCTCAGGGAAGAGCAGGGGTGGGTTACCCAAGGAACACTTGAAGCGTGAGAGTCCAGTGAGGGAGCTGGGAAGGGAGATGCGGGCATACTCCACCCACACAAGTTGCTGGCTCCAGGTGGTGGGGTTGGCAGAGATGAGGCAGCTAAGAGTAGTCTCCAGGTCCTGATTGGCTTTCTCCGATTGGCTGTTGGACTGGGGATGAAACCCAGGGGACGGGATGGCCGATGACCAAATAAGGGTGCAGAATGCCTTCCAGAAGCTGGACAAGAACTGAGACACCCAGATTGGAGACCATGTCGACCAGAAGTCCATGGATCTGGAAGACGTGCTGCACCATAAGCTGGGCCGTCTCCTTGGCTGAAGGTTACTTGGGAATGAAATGTGCAGCTTTGGAAAACCTGTCCACCACAGTAAGGATGGTGGTGTTGCCATCTGACGGAGGGAGACCAGTGACAAAGTCCAGGGATATGTGGGACCAGGGGCAATGAGGAACAGGGAGTGGTTAAAGTAGGCCAGCCGGAGCTTGCCGCTGAGTCTTGTTCTGTGCGCAAACAGTGCAGGCGGTGACGAATGCGGAGATGTCCGTAACCATGATGTGATGGCCACCAAAAACATTGGTGAATGAAAGCCAGGGTCCGACGGGAGCCAGGATGACAGGTGAGTTTAGAGGAATGGGCCCATTCCAGGAACGGGGACCGGGCCGAATCTGTGACAAAAACCCGCTACGCCTTGCGGTCCCAGCTTTCAATACCCCAGACTAGTGTAGCTGCTAGACAGGAGGTAGGGTGGAGGGTCTCGAGGGTCAGATGGTGTAGCAGTGGAACTATACAGGCGGTAGAGTGCGTCAGGCTTCAACATGTTGGGCCCAGGACGGGTGGCAAAATTGAATCGAGTGAATAACAAAGCCCAACGAACCTGCCTTGAGTTGAGGCTCTTGGCGGTGCGAAGATATTCCAAATTCTTGTGGTCGGTCCGCTCTAAGAATGGATTTTCTGCCCCTTCAAGCCAGTGCCTCCACTCCTCCAACGCCATCTTGACCACCAGAAGTTAGATTTCCCACATCATAGTTCCTCTCGGTGGAATTGAGACGATGGGAATGCGCAGGGATGCTGTTTTTGGTCCTGGCAAGAATGCTGGGACAGGACGGCCCCCACTCCAATGTCCGAAGCATCAACCTCCACCACAAACTGATGGGACAGGTCCGGATGGATTAGGATGAGGGCTGTCGTGAAACTGTGCTTCAGGTCCAGAAACGCCCCGGTCAGCAGCTGGGGACAACATGAACAGAACCTTGGGAGAGGTGAGTGCAGAGAGGGAGAGGCCAGGGTGCTGTATCCCCGAAATAAAGTGGCTGTAGAAATGAGCAAATCCCTGGAAACGTTGCAACAGCACTCTGGATGTGGATTGGGGCCAATCCACCTCCGCTCTCACCTTGTCAGGATCCATCTGAATGTTCCCTGCAGCGATGACGTATATCAGAAAGGAGATAGTGGAATGATGGAACTCTCATTTCTCCGCTTTAACAAACAGCTTGTTCTCCAGAAGGCACTGGAGGACTTGTCGGACATGGAGAACAAGCTCTTGAGTCGACCGGGAAAAGACAAGGATGTCGTCGAGATGGACAAACACAAACCAGTTCCACATGTCACGAGGGAACATCGTTGCACAGGGCCTGGAACACTGCGAGAGCATTGGTCAGACCAAACGTTATAACCAGGTACTCGTAGTGTCCGATAGCCATGTTGAAGGCTGTCTTCCACTCGTCTCCTTCCCATATCCGAACCAGGTGGTAGGAGGTCCAACTCCGAAAAGATGGTTGCCCCCTGGAGACGCTTGAAAGCCGTGGAGAGGAGTGGTAGCAGGTAATGATTTTTTTACCGTTATGTCATTGAGGCCTCAGTAGTCGATACACGGAGCAGGGTTTTGTTCTTTTCCACAAAGAAAAACCCTGCGCCGGCTGCTAGAGAGTCCTCAATGTATACCTCCATGGTCTTGGTCTCTGGGCCAGACAGGGAATAAAGCCACCCCCCAGGTGGTGTGGTGCCCGGGAGGAGGTCAGTGGTGCAATCGTAGGGTCGATGCGAAGGAAGTGTTGTGGCGCGAGCCTTGTTGAATAATTCCCAGAGGTCCTGGTTCTTCGCAGGAACGGCGGAGCGATCTGAGTCTTTTCCCAAGCTCGCAGAAGGATGTCCCAGGGCAGGCTGTGCCGCCTTAAGGCAATATGTGTGGCAGAACGAGCTATAAAGTGTATAAACTGAATGGACTCAGTGATTACCCGACACTCTCAAGTTAATGGGAACCATACTGTGAGTGACCCTGCCAATGGAGCGTCTGTCCAAAGCTCTGGCGTCCATAGGAATGGAGAGGAGTTGAGTAGAGAGACCCTGGTATCTGAGCTGGGTCTTATCCATGAAGCTCTCGTCAGCCCCAGAGTCAATGAGCAAACTGGAGAGATTTTGACCGGTCACCCCACAGCAGGATAGTGTGGAGAGGGGTATGAGTAATGGTAGTTTGGAGACTCCCTGTATTGCCCACCAGCGTACCTGTACCTACTGATGAGCCTGGTCTTTTACTGGACAGGTGGCTATGTAATGTCCTGTAGTACCACAATACAGGCAACTGTTGGAGCTCAGCCTGCTTAAATGTTCACTAGGAGAAAATCTAGCTCTGCCCAGTTGCATGGTCTCAGGAGGAGACGAGCTACCAGTCCCCGAGGGGGCTCGGGTGATATTGAATTCTCTCGGGAATGCAGGTGTCGGGAACTTCCAGGGTTCTTCGGAGGCAAGGGAGAAACTGTGTATGAGCGAGTGTGGCTGACAACAGACAACCTCACCCTCCTGCATTCCCGTAGGCGCCCATTGATCCTTATAGTCAAGGCTATGGGGGAGTCGAGGTCCCTGGGTAACTCCCAGGCTGCGAGTTCATCTTTGATTCCCTCCGATAATCCATGAAGGAAGGTGTCGAACAGGGACTCCGGGTTCCAGGCACTCTTGGGGGCCAGCATGCAAAAGTCAACCGTGTAGTCTGCTTCACTGCGTGAGTCTTGACGCAGACAAAGTAGCTTCCGAGCAGCCTCTCTCCCAGACACCGGGGAATCGAACACCTTCCTTACCTCCGCCACGAAATCCTCCAGACTGTCAAACGACGGATTGTTGAGTGAGGCCCTTCCAAACATCAGCGTTATGAGATACTCTATCTTCGGCCGATCTGAAGAAGGCTAGGCTGTAGCTCAAAGATGAGGGAGCACTGGGAGAGAAATGCTTGGCAGGTTCCAGGATCTCCAGCATAGTGCTCCGGAGGAGGTAAGTGGGGTTCTCGGAAAGCCTGGCTTGGGAGAAACATCACTAGTAGCGAGGTTACTGAGCGCCTGGGAGGTTTCCGTTGTGGCTTGCTACAGTAGTGGGTTGAACATTTGGTCATGTTGTTCCTCCAAGGTATGGAGTCCCTCCATAAGGTTCTGAAGTAGCTCCTTGTGTCTTCCAATGGGGGCTCCTTGCAGGGAGATGTTGTGGAGCTGGCCTGAGCGTTGTGGACCTGGCCTGAGTCTGCTGGGCTCAGTCATGGCCAGTTAGTACTATCACGACTCAATATAAGACCCAGATGCAAACACAGGAGGTAGATAGTTCGGTTCTCAGAATATTTATTATCACAAAGGGTATGGCAAAAGGGCAGGTCGAGGGCAAGCAGAGGTTCGTAATCCAAGGCAGAGTCGATAAGGGACAGATAGGCAGGCAGGGTTAGGGCAGGCAGAAAGGTGTAAACCGGGAAGACAAGAAAACAAAATTAGTGCGAAGGCAACACATGGAAAACACTTTGGGATGACTGTTACGCAGGTATAAATACACAGGGGATAATGGGGAAAAATGGGAAACAGCTGGTGGGGGGTGGAGACAATCACAAGACAGGTGAAACAGATCAGGGTGTCACAGGCGGTCTAATTCCTTTATTATGAAAGGCTGGAAATTGTACATCATTTCCCCTCTGAGAGTCAAATCAGACAATGAAGTCAACATACTACAATGTGTGTTGTTGTCAATGGCAAGCTGAACTAAACAAATGGACGCAGAATTTAGATGAGTTGGAGTCAGATGTAGGATCAGATATTGAGCTTGAAATCGACGTTGCTGATCTAGAGTCTTCATTTGATTCTGATGTTGACGTCGAACCTCCACCTCCGATGCCTGAGCCTCGTCGCAGAAAAAACAAAACAGAGCCAACTGCCACGGTGAGACAGGAGTCTGGGAGGAATGACGCTGTTTGGGTAGAGAAGAGTGATGAATGTATGTGACATGCAGATGTTGCATCATATCTGAGATTGTACTGTTGCTCATGAGCACAGAAAAGGAAGCAGTACATGGGACATGTCTAAGGATGAACTCTAAGCCATGATGGCCCTCTTGCATGTTTGCGGGGCGTACGGTGGAAAGAACATGGATGTGGAGTCATTTTGGTCTGATGGGTGCAACGCAACCCCTCCAAAGAGATTATGCGACACCTGCGGCAGGTGCACACGAAACAAGGCCCATGAAAACCATGTGCAGTGTAATCGATCTGTTTGTGGGGCTTGCTCACAGAAAGCCCCGAAGCTGTGCGCTGACTGTGGACCCAAAGCAT
>NW_024605431.1:0-4667 GCF_018296145.1 Oncorhynchus tshawytscha | reverse complement strand
TAGTAACCAGATACATGTTTACTTTGAATAATGTTTTGAACCAGCACTTAAAGTAGACCTATGTATTTCTCTTTCCAAGGTAAACTGTCTGCCACCTGCAGATGCAGATGCACCCCAAGGTAAGCTGAAGGACTATGCATGTGACACCTTCACAATCTTACCTTATTAATGCAATGAGGAAATCCAGAAACACTTGGAGGATAGTGGAAGTTGATAAAAGTGTTTATTTTCTGTTTCAGCACATAGCCTTCCACAGGAATTTACAGATGGATTTTATATCCTATTTAAAAATGGTTGGCCAATGGGGTGTTACTGATGGTTTATTGGCACGGGTGGTTTGTTTACATAGCAGGTTATAATGACTAAAGTAGCAGGTTAGGAGAATTAACGTGGCAGCAGTGGCGGACTTACCATTACATGCTGACCAAACCTGAGGTGCTCGTGGGTATATGAGCTTAAAAACCAATGAGGAGATGGGAGAGGCCGGACTTGCAGCGGGATGAGCGTCACAAATATAACCTACTTCTTAGCCTGGCCACGCAGACGCTCGCGTGCAGTGTGGGTGCAAGGACTGAATAACATGTCTGTGTACATTTATTTTGCAACGCTCACGCAGCATGTTAGGCAGAAGAGGCATTTGCCTCAGGCTTCACATCATCAGTGGGCCTCATGAGGGGGGCATATTTAAGATACATATTTTTAAAATAAATGTCAGATTTGACTTGACATTGTTTCACACAATATGATTGCAAACGTGACGTTCATTGAAAGTCAGCTGCAGCAAAAAAAGAAAGATTGAAAAATTACATAAATTAATGCATTTCTTTAGTTAAAAGAAAGGTGCCGCTGATAATACTGCCATCATCGTCGATGCAGAGGGCACGATGGAGACGAGCCCAGACACGGTAATTCCACTGTAAAAAAAAAAATGAAATTCAGAGCTTTCTTATATCGCTCAGATATAGAACAGACACTTCTAAACATACCTACTTTTAACTTAATTTTTGACTGATAAGTTTCTATGGGATAATAGCAGTAAGGTCAAATTCAATGTTTCATCAAATAATTGTTTATGTTTTGGTGACGGCTCAACTGCGGCCCCTAATGATTTTTTGTGCCCCACCCACCATCAACAATTCCACAACAACTACCTTATACACACAAGTGTAAAGGGATAAAGATAATGTACATAAAGATATATAAATGAGTGATGGTACAAAACGGCATAGGAAAGATGCAGTAGATGGTATCGAGTACAGTATATACATATGAGATGAGTAATGTAGGGTATGTAAACATTATATTAAGTTGCATTGTTTAAAGTGGCTAGTGATACATTTTTTCCATCAATTTCCATTATTAAAGTGGCTGGAGTTTAGTCAGTATGTTGGCAGCAGCCACTCAATGTTAGTGGTGGTTGTTTAACAGTCTGATGGCCTTGAGATAGAAGCTGTTTTTCATTCTCTCGGTCCCTGCTTTGAGGCACCTGTACTGACCTCGCCTTCTGGATGATAGCGGGGTGAACAGGCAGTGGCTCGGGTGGTTGTTGTCCTTGATGATCTTTATGGCCTCCCTGTGACATCGGGTGGTGTAGGTGTCCTGGAGGGCAGGTAGTTTGCCCCCGGTGATGCGTTGTGGTGCAGACCTCACTACCCTCTGGAGAGCCTTACGGTTGTCGGCGGAGCAGTTGCCGTACCAGGCGGTGATACAGCCCGACAGGATGCTCTCGATTGTGCATCTGTAGAAGTTTGTGAGTGCTTTTGGTGACAAGCCAAATTTCTTCAGCCTCCTGAGGTTGAAGAGGCGCTGCTGCACCTTCTTCACAACGTTGTCTGTGTGGGTGGACCAATTCAGTTTGTCCGTGATGTGTACGCCGAGGAACTTTAAACTTACTACCCTCTCCACTACTGTCCCGTCGATGTGGATAGGGGGGGTGCTCCCTCTGCTGTTTCCTGAAGTCCACATTCATCTCCTTTGTTTTGTTGACGTTGAGTGTGAGGTTATTTTCCTGACACCACGCTCAGAGGGCCCTCACCTCCTCCCTGTAGGTCGTCTCGTCGTTGTTGGTAATCAAGCCTACCACTGTAGTGTCGTCCGCAAGCTTGATGATTGATTTGGAGAGGGCTACATTTAGAAATCTATGTTATTCAATTATTGCACCCACCACACTGCTCGCTCGCGCCAACGAGCGCCTGCATCGCCAAGGGCTAAAATAGAAGTCAGTTCTATTTCTGACACAGATCACGCTGCAAGTCCTGCCTCCAATGTGACGCTGCAAGTCCTGCCTCACATTGGTGCGGCTGGCTTCTGGGTTGGATGGCGCCGTGTTAAGAAGCAGTGCGGCTTGGTTGGGTTGTGTATCGGAGGACGCATGACTTTCAACCTTCGTCTCTCCCGAGCCCGTACGGGAGTTGTAGCGATGAGACAAGACCAACCAAAAGTGGTTATCACGGAATTGGCTGAGGGTTCATCCACTGAAGTGAATACTTGTGTGTTGATCAGAGTGAGCAGGGCTTAAAGATCTGACAATGCTCTCTAGTTTACCTCAGACATTTCCTGTATCTCTATAGGGTCGACGATGGACAAATTCTTCACTGTTGTGACTGGGAATACTCTGGGGTCTCATGAGGAATTAATCAACCATCTCGCTGCCAAAAGACACTTAACTGAAGTGACGTCACTAGAGGAGTGTGATGTCATCCTGGCTTTCTGTCCCATCGTCTCTCGTGCTGGGACTGATATTGAAGCAGCACTGGAGCAGATTCCAGGTAATCAATATCCATGAAGAACATTGTCAAAACGTTAATGATTCATTAATCAGGTATGTTTACGTGATTATTGTTACTGTTATCCCCTTTCTCTTGACAGCTGGTAAACCTGTCATCCTGGTAGTGCTGCATCACACCTTCGATCCAGACTACACTGAACCTGACAGTAGCAGACTAGTGACCAGAGGTGATGTAATACTCACAGTGGACTGTCTCTTCCATGAGAACCAGGGACTACTGAAGTGTCCTCGCAATGAAGAAGCAATTCTAAAGATTCTGGACAGGCCAGAAATACAGCCAAAGGTAGTTTCTAGTTCTTGTCAGCAAACAACTTATTATTAAATACAATACACATTCAAAAGCAGAGATTTGACACCAATTTAATTTTATTTTTAATGTGCTATTGTCTTTAATAATATTCATAATTTGAAAACTAGTATTTGAATAAATTATAATAAATGATTCATTGTTTTGGATGAATGAGTAACAACCTCTCCTTCTAGACAAGTAATCCTGCTGCTCCAGAGAAGACCAGACAGAGACCCCCTGCTGTTTCAAATCCACCTGAAGGTACAGTCAGCACATGGGGATTCATTTTGACACTTTATTTACACGCATTGTCCTTCAGTGCTCACTCACTGCTGTTTTTTTCTATTGTTTTTTTAGATGCTGTTAACGATGCTGACGAACGTCCTCCAGGTCTCAAGAACTCTGGGATTACAAAGCAACCTAAATAGGTTGGCATGAAGGCTACAGCTATGTCCATTTTCTTCTAGGCATTCTGTTGATATTTGATAACTAATAGAGTTACCTCATAACATATCGACATTAGAAATCACATTGAATGACACATAACAGTCTGCTTGTGGCAATTATATTGGACTTTTGAAATTAATATTTTACCACCAATTATTAACACAGGGTATTTTCTATTATTTTTTAAAAGGAAACTAAACTTTTCTTTCTGTTGCAGCAGGACTATCCAACAAGTAAGTACTGTTATAAATGTAACATTAATATAATATGTTGCACAATAAATAGGTGTCATAGGGCCTTTTGAAAAGGTTATCTACTGTCAAGCAGGGTGTTCCCTTCAAGGTAATCAATATCCATGAAACCATGTTAAAAGTGGTTATCATGGAATAAGCTGAGGGTTCATCCACTGAAGTGAATATTTGTGTGTTGATCAGAGTGAGCAGGGCTTAAAAAGATCTGACAATCCTCTCTAGTTTACCTCACTCAGACATTTCCTGTATCTCTATAGGGTCGACGATGGACAAATTCTTCACTGTTGTGACTAGGAATACTCTGGGGTCTCATAAGGAATGAATTAACCGTCTCGCTGCCAAAAAACACTTAACTGTAGTGACGTCACTAGAGGAGAGTGATGTCATCCTGGCTTTCTGTCCCATTGTCTCTCGTGCTGGGACTGATGTTGAAGCAGCACTGGAGCAGATTCCAGGTAATAAATATCCATGAAGAACATTGTCAAAACGTTAATGATTCATTAATCAGGTATGTTTACGTGATTATTGTTACTGTTATCCCCTTTCTCTTGACAGCTGGTAAACCTGTCATCCTGGTAGTGCTGCATCACACCTTCGATCCAGACTCCACTGTACCTAACAGTAGCAGACTAGTGACCAGAGGTGATGAAATACTCACAGTGGACAGTCTCTTCCATGAAAACCAGGGACTACTGGAGTGTCCTCGCAATGAAGAAGCAATTGAAAAGATTCTAAAGAGTCTTGACAAAGGTCCCGAGGTAAAGCATCAATGTATCAATTTACCTTCTAACATAAGGGTTCAATAATATAAAAGTAAAAATCAATACCTTCATTGTGGAGGATGGAAAATCTGTGTGGGTGGGGTTCAGACTTTTGGGACTCTTCCATAGGT
>NW_024605430.1:0-4666 GCF_018296145.1 Oncorhynchus tshawytscha | reverse complement strand
GAGATCTCTTCTTTTTGGAGGTAGAGATTTTGCTGGAGGTAGGGATTGCTGAGATTGATTGTGATAGAGGTTGATTTTGTTGGAAAGTGGTATGTTCTGTGAGTTTGTTGCTCAGATAGAGCTTATTTGACATCCTTTTGTTTCTTAGTTTGTTTAAAATTGTTTAATATTCTGTTTCATTTGTTCCCAGGGGGAAAGGGGAAGGCACCTAGGGAGTGTTTAGGCAAGAGGCCCGCGGGCATACATATACCCGTAGCATATTCGCTGTCTAGGCACACTAGGTAAGACCTGGGCGGACCACCCCTTGTATTTTGGTTAGGGCACCAGGTGGTGCTAAATTAGTTAAGTAGTGGGTAGGCAGGTAAGATAGGAGAGGGGGGGCTTTGAGATTTACTTTCTTTGCTTTGGTTCCGTCCAGCCCCTTTTCCCCATATTACCGTGTAAAGGAATAAAGTCCTTGTAAACGGTACCACATTCTGCCTGTTGTCATTCTTACTTGCAGCTACAGTCCATACCTTTTTCGCTTCACGGAGAGTTTAGTTGTAGCAGGGTGTTGCGTTCCCTCTTCATAGAGGCGTGCGTAACAGTGGTTTTAGGAACTAAGGGGTGTGGTTTTAGAAGCTAAGGGGTGTGGTTTTAGAAGCTAAGGGGTGTGGTTTTAGAAACTAAGGGGTGTGGTTTTAGAAGCTAAGGGGTTTTATATGTAGAATAACTATCTTCAAAGTGCTGACTCGGGACGTCGGTTATGAAGATTAAAGATTATGTTTGTATTAATACCTGTTCACTTGACATTTGACCACTTTAGATTCTACAAAACAGTAAAGAAACAGTTGCTAGAGAAAGACACGCTAAACACTTGTGCTAATGACTCTGGATTGGTCAACGACTGGATCTCTGTCACTCTGTTTGGAGACAAACTGTTTCCACTTCTGGGCTGAGCTGCTAATCCAAAGCAGCAAGATCTTCAAGTCTGTCCTCATTTTGATCTGTTGTTGTTCAATGTTGAGGGTGGTGATCAGATTGTTTTCTAGTCTGCCTCCACAAAACCATCCGTAGTCAATATCTGCCCTTATAAACACAAGCTTGCTCCACTATTGTCAAGGCAGTTACTGTGGTCGTAATCATTATTAAGTTAATTCAACAAAACGGAAGGTGATATACAGTTGGAGTCAGAAGTTTACATCCACTTTGGCCAAGTACATTTAAACTCAGTTTTTCACAATTCCTGACAAGTAAAAATTCCCTGATTTAGGTCAGTTAGGTTCACCAATGTATTATAAGAATGTGAAATGTCAGAATAACAGCAGAGAGAAAGATTTATTTCAACTTTTATTTATTTCATCACATTACCAGTGGGTCAGGAGTTTACATCCACTCAATTAGTATTTGGTAGCATTGCCTTTAAATGTAATAACTTGGGTCAAACGTTTCGGGTATCCTTCCACAAGCTTCCCACAATAAATTGGGTGAATTTTGACCCATTCCTCATGAGCTGGTGTAATTGAATCAGGTTTGTAGGCCTCCTTGCTCGCACATGATTTTTCAGTTCTGCCCACACATTTTCTATAGGATTGAGGTCAGGGCTTTGTGATGGCCATTCCAATACCTTGACTTTGTTTTCCTTATGCCATTTTGCCACAACTTTGGAAGTATGCTTGGGGTCATTGTGGTCATCAAGTATGCTTGGGGTCATTTGGAAGACCCATTTGCGACCAAGCTTTAACTTCCTGACTAATGCCTTGAGATGTTGCTTCAATATATCCACATAATTTTCCTCCCTCATGATGCCATCTATTTTGTGAAGTGCATCAGTCCCTCCTTGTCATGTACTTCTAGAAGTAGTGGGAGGAGGAGTCAGGCGCAGAGAGCAGGGTAGTAGATACGTGGATAGTTTATTCCCAAAGCAACAGTGTCGGTCAACGCCACACACACGGGTGCTAAAAGACCCAGTCCAAAACAGGACGAAACGGTTCGAAAAAAATAACATCCACAGAAATCACACACATCAAATAACAGAAAACAAGCCCGCACAAAAGCCAGCTGGCCTACCGAGTTTAAATAGCACAAAACCTAAACAAGAAACAGGTGCAACTAATCAGACAACACTAAATGAAACAGAGGGGATCGGTGGCAGCTAGTAGGCCGGCGACGACGACCGGCGGGACGAGGGGTTAATGAGATAGTAAGAGGGAAGTTGTAATCTATAACACACCTTGTTTATCCTCCTCAGGACTTTAAATGGCCCCACACACTGCGGCCCCCTCTTCATTCAGACAATTTGAGCTCCTTTTCATGTATGATCAGTATTTGGTGTCTGACCCTGATCTGTTTCACCTGTCTTGAGTCTCCACCCCCTCCAGGTGTCACCCATTTCTCCCCATTATCCCTGTATTTATTACTGTGTTTCCTGTTTGTCTGTTGCCGGTTTGTTTTGTCTCCTTTAGCCAACCAGCAGGTTTCCTGTACTCCTTGTTTTGACCATTCTGCCTGCCCTGCTGTTCTGTACCTTGTTACACTGCCCTGGATTACTGACCCTGCCTGCCCTGACCTCTGCCTGCCCTGACCTCTGCCTGCTGTTCTGTACCTTGTTACACTGCCCTGGATTACTGACCTCTGCCTACCCTGACCTCTGCCTGCCCTGCTGTTCTGTACCTTGTTACACTGCCCTGGATTACTGACCCTGCCTGCCCTGACCTCTGCTGCCCTGATGCCCTGCTGTTCTGTACCTTGTAACACTGCCCTGGATTACTGACCTCTGCCTGCCCTGACCTCTGCCTGCCCTGCTGTTCTGTACCTTGTCACACTGCCCTGGATTACTGACCTCTGCCTGCCCTGACCTCTGCCTGCCCTGACCTCTGCCTGCCCTGACCTCTGCCTGCCCTGACCCTGCTGTTTGTGTAAATTTCCTGTACTCTTGTTTTGACCATTCTGTCTGCCCTTGTTCTGTATCCTTGTTACACTTTTGGATTATGACCTCTGCCTGCCCTGACCTCTGCCTGCCCTGACCTCTGCCTGCCCTGTCGTTTGCCTACCCCCTGTTTTGTAAATAAACTCTTGTTATTGCCAACTGTCTGCATCTTGGTCTTATCCTGAGCTACTTGTTGATATACCACACCTGTAATGTTCATTCTGAAATGCTACTGTTTTATGGTATAATAACCTGATTTCACTTTGTAACTCTGTTGATAATGTGGTATAATTAACCTGATTTTACTATGTAACTCTAATGATAATGTAGTATAATTAACCTGATTTTACTATGTAACTCTGAGAATGTGGTATAATTAACCTGATTTCACTATGCAACTCTAATGATAATGTGGTATAATAAATCTGATTTAACTATGTAACTCTAATGATAATGTAGTATAATTAACCTGATTTTACTATGTAACTCTGAGAATGTGGTATAATTAACCTGATTTTACTATGTAACTCTGTTGATAATATAGTATAATTAACCTGATTTCACTATGTAACTCTGTTGATAATGTGGTATAATTAACCCAATTTCACTATGTAACCCACTGATAATGTGGTATAATTAACCTGATTTCACTATGTAACTCTAATGATAATGTGGTATAATAAATCTGATTTAACTATGTAACTCTCATGAGAATGTGGTATAATTAACCTGATTTCACTATGTAACTCTGTTGATAATATAGTATAATTAACCTGATTTCACGATGTAACTCTAATGATAATGTGGTATAATTAACCTGATTTAACTTCGTAACTCTATTGAGAATGTGGTATACCTGAAAGCTTTACTGAGGTACAATTAAGACACCTCTTAACCATAGTCTGGGTCAGGTCTCTCCAACCCTGTTCATTGAGAGATACCCTCCAGTAGGTTTTCTCTCCAACCCTGTTCATTGAGAGATACCCTCCAGTAGGTTTTCTCTCCAACCCTGTTCATTGAGAACTCACCTCCAGTAGGTTTTCTCTCCAACCCTGTTCATTGAGAACTCACCTCCAGTAGGTTTTCGCTCCAACCCTGTTCATTGAGAACTAGCCTCCAGTATGTTTTCTCTCCAACCCCAGTTGTAACTAACCTGATACAGTTTATCAACCAGCTGATTATTAGAATCAGGTGTGCTAGATGAGAGTTGGAGTGAAAACCTACAGGATGCTTAGAGCTCTGGTCTTAATGTTTATAAAACCATAGAAACTGCTGTGGTTCGACTCTGTCTTCCTCTAAAACCACACCCCATTAGCTTCTAAAACCACACCCCATTAGCTTCTAAAACCACACCCCATTAGCTTCTAAAACCACACCCCATTAGCTTCTAAAACCACACCCCATTAGCTTCTAAAACCACACCCTATTTAGCTTCTAAAACCACACCCCATTAGCTTTTAAAACCACACCCCATTAGCTTTTAAAACCACACCCCATTAGCTTCTAAAACCACACCCCATTAGCTTCTAAAACCACACCCCATTAGCTTCTAAAACCACACCCCATTAGCTTTTAAAACCACACCCCTTAGCCTCCATGCTCTGGTTTTGCATATCTGTCCTCTAGTCAAACCCCTTTTACATTAAGCCACACCCTCAAATATCTCTGATTGGTTTGCTGGAGCATTTGTCAAACCAAATATCATGACCTTGTACTCAGAGACTTTAAGATGACTCAAAGAAATGATGAAGTGAATCT
>NW_024605429.1:0-4666 GCF_018296145.1 Oncorhynchus tshawytscha | reverse complement strand
TAATTTATTTATATAGCCCTTCGTACATCAGCTGATATCTCAAAGTGCTGTACAGAAACCCAGCCTAAAACCCCCAAACAGCAAGCAATGCAGGTGTAGAAGCATGGTGGCTAGAAAATTCTAGAAAGGCCAAAACCTAGGAAGAAACCTAGAGAGGAACCAGGCTATGGGGTGGCTAGTCCCCTCTAGGCTGTGCTGGGTGGAGATAACAGAACATGGCCAAGATGTTCAAATGTTCATAAATGACCAGCATGGTCGAATAATAATAAGGCAGAACAGTTGAAACTGGAGCAGCAGCACAGTCAGGTGGAAGTTGAAACTGGAGCAGCAGCATGGCCAGGTGGACTGGGGACAGCAAGGAGTCATCATGTCAGGTAGTCCTGGGGCATGGTCCTAGGGCTCAGGTCAGTTGAAACTGGAACAGCAGCATGGCCAGGTGGACAGCAAGGAGTCATCATGTCAGGTAGTCCTGGGGCATGGTCCTAGGGCTCAGGTCCTCCGAGAGAGAGAAGGAGAGAATTAGAGAACGCACACTTAGATTCACACAGGACACCGAATAGGACAGGAGAAGTACTCCAGATATAACAAACTGACCCCAGCCCCCCGACACATAAACTACTGCAGCATAAATACTGGAGGCTGAGACAGGAGGGGTCAGGAGACACTGTGGCCCCATCCGAGGACACCCCCGGACAGGGCCAAACAGGAAGGATATAACCCCACCCACTTTGCCAAAGCACAGCCCCCACACCACTAGAGGGATATCTTCAACCACCAACTTACCATCCTGAGACAAGGCTGAGTATAGCCCACAAAGATCTCCGCCACGGCACAACCCAAGGGGGGCGCCAGCCCAGACAGGATGACCACAACAGTGAATCAACCCACTCAGGTGACGCACCCCCTCCAGGGACGGCATGAGAGAGCCCCAGCAAGCCAGTGACTCAGCCCCTGTAATAGGGTTAGAGGCAGAGAATCCCAGTGGAAAGAGGGGAACCGGCCAGGCAGAGACAGCAAGGGCGGTTCGTTGCTCCAGAGCCTTTCCGTTCACCTTCCCACTCCTGGGCCAGACTACACTCAATCATATGACCCACTGAAGAGATGAGTCTTCAGTAAAGACTTAAAGGTTGAGACCGAGTTTGCGTCTCTGACATGGGTAGGCAGACCATTCCATAAAAATGGAGCTCTATAGGAGAAAGCCCTGCCTCCAGCTGTTTGCTTAGAAATTCTAGGGACAATTAGGAGGCCTGCGTCTTGTGACCGTAGCGTACGTGTAGGTATGTACGGCAGGACCAAATCAGAGAGATAGGTAGGAGCAAGCCCATGTAATGCTTTGTAGGTTAGCAGTAAAACCTTGAAATCAGCCCTTGCTTTGACAGGAAGCCAGTGTAGAGAGGCTAGCACTGGAGTAATATGATCAAATTTTTTGGTTCTAGTCAGGATTCTAGCAGCCGTATTTAGCACTAACTGAAGTATACTATACACTGCTGCATCATGACCATAAGCTTGGCATCTAAAACACCTTAGTGGATTTGGCACAAAAGCTCTCAAGGGATAACTGACATATACTAACTTGACATTGCCAGTTAAAGACTCCGCTTCAAAACTCAAAAGGACAGACCGTGTCTTCTCAGTTTCACCACGCTCGACACCGGGCCTGTGTCGCACCAAACAACGGGCGTCACAGACACAGGGAATCCTCTATTTCAGTTGCTCCACCTTAACGCCACCCCAAAAAATCACTCCTTTTAAAAGGTGCCCCTGCTCCGGAGAGTAAAGCAAGTCACAGGTCTTGTCCCAAGTAAAGTCACAGGTCTTGTCCCAAGACGTGTGATGCGAAGCACCTGCTCCCTCTGGGTGGAAGAAACGTGGAAAATGATCACAAGTCTAAATCGAGCAACCTTCACTGATTTAACAGTAAACAATGTATTTTCCACCCAGCCTGAGACTAAATGTGGGTCAGTCAAAAGGCAGGGATTCACTTTCTCCAAAAATGTCACTCCCACTGGGCCAGAATCATTCTTTGCATGACCATCGGGGTGAGGCTCGGACTCTGAGGTCTCCACCACACCTGCCACCACAGTTATTATTTAACCTCACTCTCGTCAGGTTCAATTTCTGAGCCATCAGAGACAGCAGAGTACAGTTTGTAGTACTTGGTGCCATTCTTGCTCAACACATCTTCTGTCCTGCACTGGGCTCTTCTTCTTCTTCCTCGCTATCCATAACCACGTCTATCTGTTCACCACACTCATGCCTCACCTTCATCCATGCCTCACCTTCATCCATGCCTCACCTTCATCCACTGTATTGTTTGCAGAAAATACCCACCTTCTGTTCCTTAACCCAATTTGGCTAGTCTGGCTATCGCTGGCCTGGCCATGCCCACAAAATGTGCCAAAGTCGTCAGCCAGGTCTCCTCCTCGTCATCCATCTTGGGACTTGTCACATCCTTCCACTTTAGTAAGTTCAAAACAACGGGGAACTCAGAAGAAAAAAGCTAGTTCCGACTGGGGAAAAGTAGTTTTGAATGGTCATCCAGCTCAGAATTCCAAGTCGGAAACTTGGGCATCTTTCTAGAGCTCAGACTTTCCGACCTCAAGATCACTGGCATCATGATTTGACCTTTAACCCCCCCCCCCAGGTGATGAAGCTGATGAATTCAGAATAAGTGGGAAACTTTATGCATTTCCGTCTTCTGTGACCTCTTTCGTCATCTATCCAACATATTAGCCCAACACATGATATGTTTCTGAAATTCGCAAGACATTAACTAATCACACAAAAAGGACAAATGTTGACATAATATTCTGAGGCATGACACACCCATTTGTGTACACTGAGCTAAAACCATATTTTCAGTTTGCATTTGGTAAACTGTGACAGAAGGTTAGATAGTCTATTTGTTCCCCAAAGACAATTCAATTCAATTTTGTGTGATTAGGAAACATGGCATAGTAATTTAATAGGATCTCTGTGGTTGTACTGCCAGAGGGTAAGCTGATCCTACGGACATACTGACTTCCCAAGCCAGCCACATGGCTCAGCTCACCCCTGGAAGTTGCCCCATCAGTTCTTTGATACATTTTAAATTCTACTGCCTAAATAGGTCTTGCAGTTGCATCACAAATCACCTAACAACTGCACCAGGCGCCATGTTGGAAGACCAGAGTCGGTCTGGTGGACTGGCCACTCAGCTGAATTGATGCGGTAGCCTTCCAACTTCCCTCTATGGACGGGTTGGTTGTTTAGCAACAAATCCGACTGGTGCGCAACTATGGGGTAAACTATATTTCACCCCCAACGTTTATTGAATACAAAGTTGCTTAATGAGCACTTGACTCTCAAATACATATTTACAGTTGTTGATTAGCTAGCAAATATTTTGCCCTATTATCATCAGTTGTGTTTATTCATGGACATCAAGGGAAGCCAGGTCCCCCTCCCCCAAACAAACATGAAGTTATTTATCTTTCGTGTCTTTGTGTTTCATAATTTTCCTTCAATTCACAAGAGGCAGAACGTATCTCACAGGAGAAAGCATCAGAGCGAGTAAAACAGCATCCCTCTGTCTCTCTACGTGTAGGTCATCTATCTGATACTGTCTGGTCCAAATGAGTAGGACATTGTTGCCACCCGTAGCATTGAATGCAAGGGAAGCCAGCGAGAATTTGGACTCCCTTGACATTCAAAATATTTAAAAAATTAGCCAATCAGCGTTGAGCTAAACTGAGCGAGCTCAACTGTGATTGGTCCTGCCGGGAAGAGAAGAAAAAAAGTGTCAAGGGAAGCCAGCTTTGATTTGTTGTCTCTCCTGTCAAATCACTTTGAGGTCAAACATCAACAGAAACAACTTGAATTGTTGCATCTCGTTGTGTTGTTGTCCTCCGGTGGATAGCTAGCTTGCTAAAATTGTCCCTTTCCTAAATCAGCAATGGATGGAGTTAGGAATTTGGACTTGTGGTTTTACTTAAATTTCAGTACTGGCCAATTATTATGATGGTGATTCTGATCCAACCATTAATTCATACATTGTTTTACCCCTGGTCTGAGAGGATGGACGTTTAATATGTAGCCAGATGTAGAAGGTTAATGTTAACTAGCTAACATTGCCCATGAATGGAAGTTAGGCTAGTGAGCAAGCATTTTAGCCAGGTAGTCTAGAACTATAAAAAATATAAGCGTGTACTGTATGATAGACTGTTTCCTCAACATGGAAGAGAGGAGGATGGCATTGGCGTTCCTCTACAAGTAGGGTGAGTCAACATGCTTTTCTACTTGCACAAACGTGCACTCGCACACGAGCAAACATAAAGCTGAACCATGGACAGCCACATATTTAGCTTATGTTGATTGGACTAAATCGTTTTTGGTATCTTTAAGTTGTCACTGTATTAGACTAAGCAGAGGTGATTTGATGATGTTGAAATGGTGCTGGAATAGTGGAGGCAGCTCCTGTTTTCTTTGCAACGCAATATCTGTCTGTGGTTTTAAATCAATAGTTGTTTAGTGGTCCGAAAATGTTGGAAACTAACTTGCTTGACCATGCTGTAGGTCACGTAACTGTCTGTTACATGTAATATGCATCGTGGACTTCACTGGACAGAAGTTGCTATCTGGTTTTGTGAAAATCAATCAACCAAATATATTTATAAATCAGCTGATG
>NW_024605428.1:0-4666 GCF_018296145.1 Oncorhynchus tshawytscha | reverse complement strand
GCCCCCAGATCGAGGGAGATTATCAGTGGTCTTGTATGTCTTCCATTTCCTAATAATTGCTCCCACAGTTGATTTCTTCAAACCAAGCTGCTTACCAATTGCAGATTCAGTCTTCCCCAGCCTGGTGCAGGCCTACAATTTTGTTTCTGGTGTCCTTGACAGCTCTTTGGTCTTGGCCATAGTGGAGTTTGGAGTGTGACTGTTTGAGGTTGTGGACAGGTGTCTTTTATACTGATAACAAGTTCAAACAGGTGCCATTAATACAGGTAACGAGTTGAGGACAGAGGATTTTAAAGAAGAAGTTACAGGTCTGTGAGAGCCAGAAATCTTGTTGTTTGTAGTGACCAAATACTTATTTTCCACCATAATTTGCAAGTAAATTCATTAAAAATCCTACAATGTGATTTTCTGGATTTTTTTCTAATTTTGTCTGTCATAGTTGAAGTGTACCTATGATGAGAATTACAGGCCTCTCATCTTTTTTAGTGGAAGAACTTGCACAATTGGTGGCTGACTAAATACTTTTTTGCTCCACTGTATGCTAGTAAAAATAAAATACAGTTTTTTTTTAAAGGATGAGTGATTGTACAGGTAGATGTAAAAGCTTGCACTTTGTTTTCCAGACTCAAAGAAAGAATAGAGTTGGAAACAAGTTTATCAGTTGAGGTCCAAAACAAGTTTGGTAGGACTTATCTGAGAAGGTTTGTTTTCAGGTGAGATGGAGGATGGAGGAGGAGCTAGGTATGAAAGATGGTGCTTAACTAACTGGGTAAAAGAACCGTCTAACGAAGGAATAATGTTTCAGCACATTTTTTCAAGGGTCAAATAACTCGATTAACTAGTGCTTACTCTACATTCAAATGGCCTTTAACAGGAGTCATTCGCAACAGGGTAAAATCAATGGGGTATGGGTTATGAGGGAGAGAAGAGATGGATTGCTATAGGATTAGAGGGATGATAACAGATTGTATGAATATGAGCGTAGAATAGAGGATGAGTAACTTACTTTCCACCAGTGTCTTGCGGTCCGAGCAATCATCATTGATCTGCTGGATGTTCCTAAAGTGGATGTCACTAAAGAAGATGGCCGGCTCCTTTGCCTCCTCCTCCTCCACGGTAGTCAAACGTCAGAGCTATAACATTCTTCATGTGCTCAGGATCCTCAAACGGTTTTATAGAGCGTTTAGGTTCTCTTCATCCGATAGGTGAACGCTCTTAGAATAGTCCGTTCTGAGTAGAGTGGGTAGCCGTCGTAGTCACGGCAACCACGTCCATCCTCAGCCAACATACCGTGAGCACAGGCACATGTACGATCTGCGTTGCCACGGAAAAGACACAGTTGCTGGCACCTCCGTTGTTATCTTTACAACATTAGTTCCTGTGTAGAGGGGGAAAACATATTTTATAGTCACTTTAGATAACAAAGTGTGTCTAGATAACAAAATTAATTATTGACATGGGGAGGAGGGAGGACAATTAAATAAGCAGATCATTTTATGTTCAAATATGAAAAATATCAAATTAAATGGTAAGATTAATATTGAATGGGTTTGGTATATCAAATAAGTGTATTATCATTTTTTAAATTATTATTGTCACACACCGATAGGAGCAATGTGTTGTTTTACAGGGTCTGCCATAGTAGCAATGAGGTTAAGTGCCTTGCTCAAGGGCACAGACAGATTTTTCACCTTGTTGCCTTGGGTATTCGAACCAGCGACCTTTCGGTTACTGGCCAAACTGTACAGCATTATTGCCACATGTTTGAGTAGACTCTAAAATAACAAATCCACAGTACAAGGCTCCTGCCCACCTTGCTGCCTGGCCCTGCTGAACACTTTGATGTCTTTGAGCTGTACTCCGATGCCAGTGCGCAGGGGCATAGAGTCCGTAGCGTTGTCTTTGTTGCCTCGCTTTATGGAGCCATTGGCATGAGTCCTAAGACAGGCCAGAGAGGGGAGGGGGAAAGAGAGCGAGAGAGACATGACATCCGGAAGAGAGACAGACTAAGTAAAATAATGAGTGAGAGACAACAGCTGAGAAGGAAGGTGGCAGATGAGTGAGGAGGGAGGGATGGAGAAAGCAGCTGAGAAGGAAGGTGACATGACAGAGAGGATGTGAATTAATTATAGATACAATGAATAAGTGGAGGAGTGAATGAGACAGACAGACAGACAGACAGACAGACAGACAGACAGACAGACAGACAGACAGACAGACAGACAGACAGACAGGACAGACAGGACAGACAGGACAGACAGGACAGACAGGACAGACAGGACAGACAGACAGGACAGACAGACAGGACAGACAGACAGGACAGAGGAGACAGGGCCTGGTCCTGCCAAGAGCTGAGCAAAGAAAAGAGTCCCCTCATTCAGCTGGTCCTGGGGCTGAGTTCACAAACCTGTTCTACTAACGCACTGAAGCCTCGGGACCAGAACATCCAATCAATCAGGATAAAACAAATTACAACACCATCAAAACAAAACTATATTGCTTATTGGGAAACACAAACACAAGCACAAAGCAAAATGCAGTGTTATCGGGCCCTAAATCGACAGTACACAGTGGCTAAATATTTGACCATGGTTACTGATCAAAACCTTAGAAAAACCTTGACAAAGTACAGGCTCAGTGAGCACAGCCCTTGCCATTGAGAAGAGAGACACAGAAAGAGAGAGACACAGAAAGAGAGACACAGAAAGAGAGACAGAGAGAGAGACACACAGAGAGAGACAGAGAGAGAGACACAGAGAGAGAAAAGTGATAGATAACATTGGAGGGAGAGAGATAAAGATATATGTAGAAAAAGCAACAGACAGACTGATGGACACGGACCTGTCACTCCAGTAGATGAAGCTTTCAAACACGGAGACAGAGAACATGTCCATGTTGTTGTTTGCCAGCACCACCTGTCTGTTCTCTCCGGTCTCCAGGTTGATACGCTCTATATTGTCTGTACGAGCATCACACCAGTACAGAAAACCCTCCTGCACACACACATTGCAAGACAGTGAGTTCAGTGTGTGTATACAAAACATTAAGAACACCTGTTCTTTCCATGACAGATTGACCAGGTAAAAACTACAATCCCTTATCGATGTCAATTGTTAAATCCACTTCAATCAGTGTAGATGAAGAGGAGGAGACAGGTTATAAAATGATTTTTAAGCATTGAAACAATTGAGACATGGATTGTGTTTGTGTGCCATTCAAATGGTGAATGGGCAAGACAACAGATTTAAGTGCCTTTGAACAGGGTATGGTAGCAGGTGCCAGGCACACCGGTTTGTGTGTATCAGGAACTGCAACGCTGCTGGGTTTTTCACACTCAACAGTTTCCTGTGTGTATCAAGAATGGTCCACCAACCAAAGCACATCCAGCTAACTTGACACAACTGTGGGAAGCAATGGAGTCAACATGGGCCAGCATCCCTGTGGAACGCTTTCAACACCTTGTATAGTCCATGTCCTGACAAATTGAGACTGTTGAGGGCAAAAGGGGCGTGCAACTCAATATTAGGAAGGTGCTTTAATGTTTGGCATACTCAGTGTCTGTCTGTGTGTAAGAGAGTTTGTGTGTTATACTGTACCTGGTAGTCTATGGAGATGCCATTAGGCCAGCTGATGCTGACGTTGACCAGAACAGCTCTCTGAGACCCGTCCAGGCGAGACCTCTCGATCCGTGGGTACTGACCCCACTCTGTCCAGAACAAATACCTGTAAACACACGCACGCACACACGCACGCACACACGCACGCACACACAGAGTAAGAGAGAAGTCACTTTGCCCTTTCCCTCTTAATTTAGGGTTACCCCTCCCTCCACTGTCCTCACCCTTTCTCTGGGTGGACAGTGATGGCACGGGGCTTGTCCAGGCCCTGGGAGATGACTACGTAGCGGAAGGAGCCATTCAGTCTGGCCACCTCAATCACATCGAAGCCCTGGTCAGTCCAGTAGATGTTCCCTATTGAGGGTCAAGACAGAGCACCAACAATCAATAGAACAACAATACAGACCTGTCACACTTTAGCTACACTGTCGTTTAAACAATCAACATGTTTTACAGTACAAGAGCATTGATGGGATCAACCACTAGAGTCTAACTGATACACGAGTTATGAGGAAGGTTACTGTATTTTAGAAAAAAAAAAACATGTCTTATCGCCACTGTATATAACACTACATCTAAATACAACTAGGCCAATGGAGAATGCAGTCATTATTGTTTGGTTGGTGTTGAGGTATAAAGGGGTTTCCCAGCATAACCTCAGAGGGCTGATGTAATGCTGCAGTGTTCATTACACATCCTGCAGTAAGTCTTCACTCTGTCCCATCCCTGTCATGTGACCTGGGCTCTACAGGCACCTCTGGGCTTCTTCCCATCTTCTCGGTCTACCACTCTTTCTCTATTAATCTTTCTTATTCTTTTAAGCCCTTCTCCTTTCCCTCCCTCTCCCTTTTCCCACCCCTCCCTCTCCTCTCTTTCCCCAACCCTCCCTCTCTCTCTTTTCTCTTTCCCCAACCCTCCCCTCTCTCTCTCCCCACCCTTTCTCTTTCCCCACCCCTCCCTCTTTCTCTCTCCCCACCCCCCTCCTCTTTTCCCCACCCCTCCCTCTCTTTCCCCACCCCCTCCCTGTCTCTCTCTCTCTCCCCACCCCT
>NW_024605427.1:0-4663 GCF_018296145.1 Oncorhynchus tshawytscha | reverse complement strand
AGATAGATCTACTGTCTCTATTATAATATGACAGACCAGCTAGATCTACTGTCTATATTATAATATGACAGACCTGCTAGATCTACAGTCTTTTTATTATAATATGACAGACCAGCTAGATCTACTGTCTCTATTATAAGATGACAGACCAGCTAGATCAACTGTCTCTATTATATTATGACAGACCAGCTAGATCAACTGTTTCTATTATATTATAACAGACCAGCTAGATCTACTGTCTCTATTATATTATGCCAGACCAGCTAGATCAACTGTTTCTATTATAATGACAGACAAGCTAGATCTACTGTCTCACTATATTATGACAGACAAGCTAGATCTACCTTCTCCCATTATATTATGACAGACCAGCTAGATCTGCTGTCTCTATAATGATATGACATACCAGCTAATATTATGATATGACCAGCTAGATCTACTGTCTCTATTATGATATGACGGACCAGCTAGATCTACTGTCTCTATTATAATATGACAGACCAGCTAGATCTAGTGTCTCTATTATAATATGACAGACCAGCTAGATCTACTGTCTCTATTATAATATGACAGACCAGCTAGATCTACTGTCTCTATTATAATATGACAGACCAGCTAGATCTACTGTCTCTATTATAATATGACAGACCTGCTAGATCTACTGTCTATATTATAATATGACAGACCTGCTAGATCTACTGTCTTTATTATAATATGACAGACCAGCTAGATCTACTGTCTCTATTATATTATGACAGACCAGCTAGATCTACTGTCTCTATTATATTATGACAGACCAGCTAGATCAATTGTTTCTATTATATTATGACAGACCAGCTAGATCTACTGTCTCTATTGTAAGATTACAGACCAGCTAGATCTACTGTCTCTATTATATTATGACAGACCAGCTAGATCAACTGTTTCTATTATATTATGACAGACCAGCTAGATCTACTGTCTCTATTATATTATGACAGACCAGCTAGATCTACTGTCTCTATTGTAATATGACAGACCAGGTAGATCTACACTCTCTATTATAATATGACAGACCAGCTAGATCTACTGTCTCTATTATAATATGACAGACCAGCTATATCTACTGTCTCTATTATTTTATGACAGACCAGCTAGATCTACTGTCTCTATTATAATATGACAGACCAGCTATCTACTGTCTCTATTATTTTATGACAGAACAGCTATATCTACTGTCTCTATTATAATATGACAGACCAGCTAGACCTACTGTCTCTATTATAATATGACAGACCAGCTAGATCTACTCTCTCTATTATAATATGACAGACCAGCTAGATCTACTGTCTCCATTGTATGATGAGAGACCAGCTAGATCTACTGTCTCTATTATAATATGACAGACCAGCTAGATCAACTGTTTCTATTATATTATGACAGACACGCTAGATCTACTGTCTCTATTATATTATGACAGACAAGCTAGATCTACCTTCTCCATTATATTATGACAAACCAGCTAGATCTACTGTCTCTATTATATATGACAGACCAGCTAGATCTACTGTCTCTATTATAATATGACGGACCAGCTAGATCTACTGTCTCTATTATAATATGACAGACCAGCTAGATCTACTGTCGCTATTATATTATGACAGACCAGCTAGATCTACTGTCTCTATTATAATATGACAGACCAGCTAGATCTAATATTTCTATTATAATATGACAGACCAGCTAGATCTAATGTCTCTATTATAATATGACAGACCAGCTAGATCTACTGTCTCTATTATATTATGACACACCAGCTAGATCGACTGTCTCTATTATAATATGACGGACCAGCTAGATCTACTGTCCCTATTATAATATGACAGACCAGGTAGATCTACTGTCTCTATTATAATATGACAGACCAGCTAGATCTACTGTCTCTATTATATTATGACAGACCAGCTAGATCTACAGTCTCTATTATAAAATGACAGACCAGCTAGATCTACTGTCTCTATTATATTATGACAGACCAGCTAGATCTACTGTCTCCATTATATTATGACAGACCAGCTAGATCTACTGTCTCTATTATAATATGACAGACCAGCTAGATCTACGGTCTCTATTATATTATGACAGACCAGCTAGATCTACTGTCTCTATTATAATATGACAGACCAGCTAGATCTACTGTCTCTATTATAATATGACAGACCAGCTAGATCTACTGTCTCTATTATAATATGACAGACAAGCTAGATCTACCTTCTCCATTATATTATGACAAACCAGCTAGATCTACTGTCTCTATTATGATATGACAGACCAGCTAGATCTACTGTCTCTATTATAATATGACAGACCAGCTAGATCTACTGTCTCTATTATAATATGACAGACCAGCTAGATCTACTGTCTCTATTATATTATGACAGACCAGCTAGATCTACTGTCTCTATTATATTATGACAGACCAGCTAGATCTACTGTCTCTATTATAATATGACAGACCAGCTAGACCTACTGTCTCTATTATATTCGATCATTATATTATGAGACCAGCTAGATCTACTGTTCTATTATAATATGACAGACCAGCTAGTCTACTGTCTCTATTGTATTATGAGGAGCCAGCTGATCTACTGGTTCATTATATTATGAAAGATCAGGTAGATCTACTGTCTCTATTGGCTAGATCTACTGTCTCTATTATATTATGACAGACCAGCTAGATCTACTGTCTCTATTATATTAAGACAGAACAGCTAGATCTACTGTCTCCATTGTATTATGACAGACCAGCTAGATCTACTGTCTCTATTATATTATGACAGACCAGCTAGATCTACTGTCTATATTATAATATGACAGACCAGCTAGATCTACTGTCTCTATTATAATATGACAGACCAGCTAGATCTACTGTCTCTATTATAATATGACAGACCAGCTAGATCAACTGTCTCTATTATAATATGACAGACCAGCTAGATCTACTGTCTCTATTATAATATGACAGACCAGCTAGATCTACTGTCTCTATTATATTATGACAGACCAGCTAGATCTACTGTCTCTATTATATTAAGACAGACCAGCTAGATCTACTGTCTCTATTATATTATGACAGACCAGCTAGATCTACTGTCTCTATTATATTATGACAGACCAGCTAGATCTACTGTCTCTATTATATTATTATCACAGACCTGCTAGAATCTACTGTCTCTATTATATTTTGACAACCAGCTAGATCTACTGTCTCTATTATATTTTGACAGACTAGCTAGTCTACTGTTTCTATTATATTATGACAGACCAGCTAGATCTACTGTCTCTATTATAATATGACGGACCAGCTGGAATCTACCGTCTCTATTATAATATGACAGACCAGCTAGATATCTACTGTCTCTATTATATTATGACAGACCAGCTAGATCAATGTCTCTATTATATTATGACAGACCAGCTAGATCTACTGTCTCTATTATATTATGACAGACCAGCTAGATCTACTGTCTCTATTATAATATGACAGACCAGCTAGATCTACTGTCTCTATTATATTATGACAGAACAGCTAGATCTACTGTCTCTATTATATTATGACAGACCAGCTAGATCTACTGTCTCTATTATATTATGACAGACCAGCTAGATCTACTGTCTCTATTATATTATGACAGACCAGCTAGATCTACTGTCTCTATTATAAATATTACAGACCAGCTAGATCTACTGTCTCTATTATATTATGACAGGACCAGCTAGATCTACTGTCTCTATTATATTATGACAGACCAGCTAGATCTACTGTCTCTATTATATTATGACAGACCAGCTAGATCTACTGTCTCTATTATATTATGACAGACCAGCTAGATCTACTGTCTCTATTATAATATGACAGACCAGGTAGATTACTGTCTCTATTATATATGACAGACCAGCTAGATCTACTGTCTCTATTATTATATGACAGACCAGCTAGATCAACTGTCTCTTTATAATATGACAGACCAACTAGATCTACTGTCTCTATTTATATTTTGACAGACCAGCTAGATCTACTGCCTCTATTATATTATGACAGACCAGCTAGATCTACTGTCTCTATTATAATATGACAGACCAGCTGTACTGTCTCTATTATTATGACAGACCAGCTAGATCTACTGTCTCTATTGTAATATGACAGACCAGCTAGATCTACTGTCTCTATTATAATATGACAGACCAGCTAGAATCTACTGTCTCTATTATAATGTGACAGACCAGCTAGATCTACTGTCTCTATTATATTATGACAGACCAGCTAGATCTACTGTCTCTATTGTATTATGACAGACCAGCTAGATCTACTGTCTGTATTATATGATGAGAGACCAGCTAGATCTACTGTCTCTATTATATTATGACAGACCAGCTAGATCAACTGTTTCTATTATATTATGACTATGTCTCTATTATATTATGACAGACCAGCTAGATCTACTGTCTCCTGTACTATATTGAATAGCGCTAGATCTACTGTCTCTATTATATTATGACAGACCAGCTAGATCTACTGTCTCTATGTCTGTATTATAATACAGCAGACCAGCTAGATCTACCTTCTCCATTATATTATGACGGACCAGCTAGATCTACTGTCTCTATTATAATATGACAGACC
>NW_024605426.1:0-4660 GCF_018296145.1 Oncorhynchus tshawytscha | reverse complement strand
AGGGTGGAGTGCCTTTATGCATCATGAGTGGTCGTTTGAGATTTGGAGCGTTAATGTTTTTATCATCTTTTGTGGTCAATTAACCATTTCTTTGGATTTTGATGTGTGCTTTTGGACATGTTTCAGCCTTCTGGCAGAGGAGACCAGGTTTTTGGCAAAAAATGTATTAGTATACATTTCACATTTACATTTTAGTCATGCAGCATGTGCTTTTATCCAAAGCGACTTACAGTAAGTGCATTCATCTTAAGATAGCTAGGTGAGACAACCACATATCACTGTCGTAGGAAGTACATTTTTCCTCAATACAAAAGTTATCAGCAAAGTCAGTGCTAGTAGGAAAAGACAAGTGCACAATTTCTTTATGGGGGTGGGGATATGGTAGGTAGGTTTTCAGTTGTTTTCGGAAGAAGGGCAGGGACTCTGCTGTCCTAGTTTCAGGGGGAAGCTTGTTCCACCATTGGGGTGTCAGGACAGAGAAGAGCTTTGACTGGGCTGACAGGGAGCTGACCCCCGTACAGGTGGGACGGCCCAGAGAACAGAGGTGGCAGAACGCAGTGCTCGGGTTCGGCTGTAGGGGTTGAACATATCCTGAAGGCAGGGAGGGGCAGTTCCCCTTTCTGCTCCGTAGGCAAGCACCATGGTCTTGTAATGGATGCGAGCTTCAACTGGAAGCCAGTGGAATGTGTGGAGGAGCGGGGTGACAGTGGTATCAAATTATTTACTTTTAAATTTGTGAGCATACAAAATAGCTCAGTATTTGTATTATTTATTTTATACAGTCTTTTTTGCTCATCTTTATCAAGGGTGCCAATAATTTTGGTCGTGACTTGTAACTGTAACTTACAATCTCCACTTAAATTATCTACACTGCATTCAGAAAGGATTCAGACCCCTTGACTTTTTCCACATTTTCATACGTTACAGCCTTATTCTAAAATGTATTAAATTCATTAATCTACTCACAAAACACGTTTTTTTAGTCATTGTTGATCATTTATATATATATAAAAAACTGAAATATCACATTTACATAACTATTCAGACCCTTTACTCAGTACTTTGTTGAAGCACCTTTGGCAGCGATTACAGCTTTGAGTCTTCTTGGGTATGAAGCTACAAGCTTGGCACACCTATATTTGGGGAGTTTCTCCCATTCTTCTCTGCAGATCCTCTTAAGCTTTGTCAGGTGTGATGGGGAGCGTTGCTGCACGGCTATTTTCAGGTCTCTCCAGAGATGTTTGATCGGGCTCAAGTCCAGGCTCTGGCTGGACAACTCAAGGACATTCAGAGACTTGTCCCAAAGCCATTCCTGCGTTGTCTTGGCTGTGTGCTTAGGGTCATTGTCCGATTGGAAGGTGAACCTTCGCCCCAGTCGGAGGTCCTAAGCGCTCTGAAACAGGTTTTCATCATGGATCTCTCTCTACTTTGCGCCATTCATCTTTGCCTCAATCCTAACTAGTCTCCCTGTCCATGCTGCTGAAAAACATCCCCACTGCATGCTCTCACCACCATGCTTCACCATCGGGATGGTGCCAGGTTTCCTCCAGACATAACTCTTGGCATTCAGGCCAAAAAGTTCAATCTTGGTTTCATCAGACCAGAGAATCTCGTTTGTTATGGTCTGTTCCTTCTGGAAGGTTATCCCATCTCTACAGAAGAACTCTAGAGCTCTGTCAGAGTGACCATCGGGTTCTTGGTCAACTCCCTGACCAAGGCCCTTCTCCCCTGATTGCTCAGTTTGCTGTATTTGTTGAGTCTCTCTAGTATGGTTTTACAAGAATTGAAATCTCACCGCATCAACTTTGCTGTCCGTTCGAGGCTTCTTTTTACAGTCTATGGCTCAAGGAAACTGTGCACACGGTGATCTGAGTTATCTGATTGGTCAGTGGTTGGCCTAAAGGCAGTGTTGGAAAACATACTGAATTGTCATACTTGAGTATTTTTACTTAAGTACTTTACACCACAGCCTATAGGTACACTTGATTTGTTCTCTGGTCTACCTTCAGTTCTACCTTCAGACACATGAAATGGTTCAAAATGGGAACACTTTTCCTTTCCTGCGCTAGGGCTGCTGAATCAAGTGCACCTACCGCGAACAGAGCAAAATGAATTTAAAAAATAGGAATGCAAAGCTTTATTGTTGGGATTTTTGCAGAAATGTTTGGTGATCGACTAGGAATGCCTTGGAGATCGTGATCGACCGGTTGGTGATCACTGTTTTACAGGGTCAGCCATAGTAGTACGGCGTCCCTGGAGAAAATTAGGGTTAAGTCAATCAAATCATGAAATGTATTTATAAAGCCCTTTTTACATCAGCCAATGCCACAAAGTGCTACACAGAAACCCAGTCTAAAACGCCAAACAGCAAGCAATGCAGATGTAGAAGCACGTGTCTTGCTCAAGTGCACATCGACAGATTTTTCAGTTACTTCACCTTGTCGGCGCAGGTATTGAACCAGCAACCTTTCAGTTACTGGCCAAACTCTCTAACCGTATTTGTTCAGCTCCTGATAATACTTTTCTCGGACTGACGTCCCCATGTAAGGTTTAATGATGCTCATTTATCTTTCTTGGGCAGCATGTCTGCCTCAGACTTCATGGTTGTCAATTTGTTTGCACCTATGACGTCGACATCATGTCTGTAGCTAAGCATTAGTTTGAAGAAGTTTTCTTCTGTTTTCTGTGCCAAAGATTGTGGGTCTCCGAATCTGGATGGACAGACAGTAGATGTTGTTTCCATGTAAATAACACATAATATGACTGAACCCTGAACCCACAAGTCCTAGAGCAGCAATCAAAGTTTTGATGAAGTTGTTGTTTTAAAAAGGAATACTTTTTTTTGTTGCATAATTGGTAACCTTATGCAAAGTCTTTATACTATACCATAGACCTAGAAGAAATTAAATTCCGAGATGAGTTCAGGAATAGCCTGAATAGTTTTTACAGTACACACACACACACACACACACACACACACACACACACACACACACACACACACACACACACACAATGAAGTCGATATCTTATCTAAAGCACTATTTTTTACAAACCCAGGAACTTGTGTTGAATTGAGTTGCAAATTCTATTATGCAAGTGGTGAGGCAGACAGTCAAGGCCAGGGTTCCCCAATTGGCCCTCCAAGTGTTCTGAGCAAAAAAAAAGAATAATAATAATTATATGTTTTATTTTATTTTAATTGTTGGACATAAAATACTGTAAAAACACCACACATAATACTATTCCCACACATAATAGAGAAATACTATATGTGATAGTATATAAATATAAGCAAGGTATGAAATTATTATGTTAGTAATATAGTATATATATTTTTAGCTTCTTGTAGTCAATTTGCAGTATTCATTTTTTTGTAATTATGTTCCGGCCCCCTGATCATCCGCACCAGAGAAATTCCATTCCGCCACCTGACAATATGTTGACAAATGTATATTTCCCTGACTCCTAGTTCATTCATAAATGGCTAATGTAACAGGAGAAATCAAAAATAAAGGTTCTAATGCTGGAATACACCATTGTGGGAACAGGTGCTGCGCGAGTGAAATCCCCGGTTGGATTTGGGAGTCATTGTAGACAAGGAGTACAACAACCCATGGATACAGCCTGTAAAAGTGCAAGCCAGTATTTGTTTACAATAATTGAGTAAACATTATCAGTTCATCATTACATTCATTCAGGATTTCTTTCATTTAGACCATACGCAGGCCATACAAAGATTAAACCTGTGTGGCATAGCCTATATGTTTCTGGGAATTGATCATTTAAGTTTAAATTAAGTGTGATTGTTTAAACAATATTGAATGTAAAGATATTATTTTATTATGACGGCTACAGGCTTTTATTAGGTAAGAAAAAGGCTAATTAAAAGGCTCTTTTTCAAAGCGATTTGAGTTTGTCAATGTTATCTGTTATTTTATTAGCATCCCCATTAGCTGTTGCAAAAGCAGCAGCTTCTCTTCCTGGGGTCCACACAACATAAAGAAATGTACATAATACAGAATAAAAAAAATAGACAAGAGCAGCTCAAATGCAGGACTACACACATTTAGACATATGATGTGCCACATCGCATTGTGAAAATAAGAAGATGGGCCTCTCATTCTTAATTCATGGAAAATTAATTCAGGAAGGGGAATAGCCTAAAAACGTACTACTCTGGAGTCATAATTATTTTTGTATGAATTGATGTTCCAGGAAAAATGATTCATGCAAGCTCATTCATAATGTTTGGGCTGGAGTCTTGGAAAATATTGGGTTTAAAGAAGTTGGTCCACCTGAAGCCATATTGCAAATCTGCCATCAACATAGTATTCAAGAAAGTAGTCAACATAATAAAAAGCATCAAAATCAAAAGCACATTGCATGATCTGTTTGATTTTGAGTTCTAATATTTGGCAGGTGTGGTAAGGATTACAGAAGTAGATCATCCAAAGGCAATGAGTCAAATTTGTCCTGATGGTGGCACTGTGGTGCAATAGGGTTTGAACTGCTTGCAGCTATATTTTCTTGTGTTTTTATAACTATGTAAAGCGACTCCAGGTACTAGAAAAGCTCTATAACAATACCATTTCATTTTATTATTATTATTACTATCTCAGAACTAGATTTTTCACAGATAGAATGTCATAATCCAAGG
>NW_024605425.1:0-4660 GCF_018296145.1 Oncorhynchus tshawytscha | reverse complement strand
GCCAAATCAAATCAAATCAAATTTATTTATATAGCCCTTCGTACATCAGCTGATATCTCAAAGTGCTGTACAGAAACCCAGCCTAAAACCCCAAACAGCAAGCAATGCAGGTGTAGAAGCACGGTGGCTAGGAAAAACTCCCTAGAAAGGCCAAAACCTAGGAAGAAACCTAGAGAGGAACCAGGCTATGTGGGGTGGCCAGTCCTCTTCTGGCTGTGCCGGGTGGAGATTATAACAGAACATGGCCAAGATGTTCAAATGTTCATAAATGACCAGCATGGTCGAATAATAATAAGGCAGAACAGTTGAAACTGGAGCAGCAGCACAGTCAGGTGGAAGTTGAAACTGGAGCAGCAGCATGGCCAGGTGGACTGGGGACAGCAAGGAGTCATCATGTCAGGTAGTCCTGGGGCATGGTCCTAGGGCTCAGGTCAGTTGAAACTGGAACAGCAGCATGGCCAGGTGGACTGGGGACAGCAAGGAGTCATCATGTCAGGTAGTCCTGGGGCATGGTCCCTAGGGCTCAGGTCCTCCGAGAGAGAGAGAAAGAAAGAGAGAAGGAGAGAATTAGAGAACGCACACTTAGATTCACACAGGACACCGAATAGGACAGGAGAAGTACTCCAGATATAACAAACTGATCCCCAGCCCCCCGACACATAAACTACTGCAGCATAAATACTGGAAGCTGAGACAGGAGGGGTCAGGAGACACTGTGGCCCCATCCGAGGACACCCCCGGACAGGGCCAAACAGGAAGGATATAACCCCACCCACTTTGCCAAAGCACAGCCCCACACCACTAGAGGGATATCTTCAACCACCAACTTACCATCCTGAGACAAGGCTGAGTATAGCCCACAAAGATCTCCGCCACGGCACAAGCCAAGGGGGGCGCCAACCCAGACAGGATGACCACAACAGTGAATCTACCCACTCAGGTGACGCACCCTCCAGGGACGGCATGAGAAGCCCCAGCAAGCCAGTGACTCAGCCCCTGTAATAGGGTTAGAGGCAGAGAATCCCAGTGGAAAGAGGGGAACCGGCCAGGCAGAGACAGCAAGGGCGGTTCGTTGCTCCAGAGCCTATCTGTTCACCTTCCCACTCCTGGGCCAGACTACACTCAATCATATGACCCACTGAAGAGATGAGTCTTCAGTAAAGACTTAACGGTTGAGACCGAGTTTGCGTCTCTGACATGGGTAGGCAGACCGTTCCATAAAAATGGAGCTCTATAGGAGAAAGCCCTGCCTCCAGCTGTTTGCTTAGAAATTCTAGGGACAATTAGGAGGCCTGCGTCTTGTGACCGTAGCGTACGTGTAGGTATGTACGGCAGGACCAAATCAGAGAGATAGGTAGGAGCAAGCCCATGTAATGCTTTGTAGGTTAGCAGTAAAACCTTGAAATCAGCCCTTGCTTTGACAGGAAGCCAGTGTAGAGAGGCTAGCACTGGAGTAATATGATCAAATTTTTTGGTTCTAGTCAGGATTCTAGCAGCCGTATTTAGCACTAACTGAAGTTTATTTAGTGCTTTATCCGGGTAGCCGGAAAATAGAGCATTGCAGTAGTCTAACCTAGAAGTGACAAAAGCATGGATTAATTTTTCTGCATCATTTTTGGACAGAAAGTTTCTGATTTTTGCAATGTTACGTAGATGGAAAAAGCTGTCCTCGAAATGGTCTTGATATGTTCTTCAAAAGAGAGATCAGGGTCCAGAGTAACGCCGAGGTCCTTCACAGTTTTATTTGAGACGACTGTACATCCATTAAGATTAATTGTCAGATTCAACAGAAGATCTCTTTGTTTCTTGGGACCTAGAACAAGCATCTCTGTTTTGTCCGAGTTTAATAGTAGAAAGTTTGCAGCCATCCACTTCCTTATGTCTGAAACACATGCTTCTAGCGAGGGCAATTTTGGGGCTTCACCATGTTTCATTGAAATGTACAGCTGTGTGTCATCCGCATAGCAGTGAAAGTTTACATTATGTTTTCGAATAACATCCCCAAGAGGTAAAATATATAGTGAAAACAATAGTGGTCCTAAACGGAACCTTGAGGAACACCGAAATTTACAGTTGATTTGTCAGAGGACAAACCATTCACAGAGACAAACTGATATCTTTCCGACAGATAAGATCTAAACCAGGCCAGAACATGTCCGTGTAGACCAATTTGGGTTTCCAATCTCTCCAAAAGAATGTGGTGATCGATGGTATCAAAAGCAGCACTAAGGTCTAGGAGCACGAGGACAGATGCAGAGCTCGGTCCGATGCCATTAAAATGTCATTTACCACCTTCACAAGTGCCGTCTCAGTGCTATGATGGGGTCTAAAACCAGACTGAAGCATTTCGTATACATTGTTTGTCTTCAGGAAGGCAGTGAGTTGCTGAGCAACAGCCTTCTCTAAAATTTTTGAGAGGAATGGAAGATTCGATATAGGCCGATAGTTTTTTATATTTTCTGGGTCAAGGTTTGGCTTTTCAAGAGAGGCTTTATTACTGCCACTTTTAGTGAGTTTGGGACACATCCAGTGGATAGAGAGCCGTTTATTATGTTCAACATAGGAGGGCCAAGCACAGGAAGCAGCTCTTTTTCAGTAGTTTAGTTGGAATAGGGTCCAGTATGCAGCTTGAAGGTTTAGAGGCCATGATTATATTCATCATTGTGTCAAGAGATATAGTACTAAAACACTTGAGCGTCTCTCTGATCCTAGGTCCTGGCAGAGTTGTGCAGACTCAGGACAACTGAGGTTTGGAGGAATACGCAGGTTTAAAGAGGAGTCCGTAATTTGCTTTCTAATAATCATAATCTTTTCCTCAAAGAAGTTCATGAATTTATCACTGCTAAAGTGAAAGTCATCCTCTCTTTGGGGAATGCTGCTTTTAGTTAGCTTTTACAGTATCAAAAAGGAATTTCGGATTGTTCTTATTTTCCTCAATTAAGTTGGAAAATAGGATGATCGAGCAGCAGTAAGGGCTCTTCGGTACTGCACGGTACTGTCTTTCCAAGCTAGTCGGAAGACTTCCAGTTTGGTGTGGCGCCATTTCCGTTCCAATTTTCTGGAAGCTTGCTTCAGAGCTCGGGTATTTTCTGTGTACCAGGGAGCTAGTTTCTTATGATAATTTTTTTTAGTTTTTAGGGGTGCAACTGCATCTAGGGTATTGCGCAAGGTTAAATTGAGATCCTCCGTTAGGTGGTTAACTGATTTTTGTCCTCTGGCGTCCTTGGGTAGGCAGAGGGAATCTGGAAGGACATCAAGGAATCTTTGTGTTGTCTGTGAATTTATAGCACGACTTTTGATGTTCCTTGGTTGGGGTCTGAGCAGATTATTTGTTGCAATTGCAAACGTAATAAAATGGTGGTCCGATAGTCCAGGATTATGAGGAAAAACATTAAGATCCACAACATTTATTCCATGGGACAAAACTAGGTCCAGCGTATGACTGTGACAGTGAGTGGGTCCAGAGACATGTTGGACAAAACCCACTGAGTCGATGATGGCTCGAAAGCCTTTTGGAGTGGGTCTGTGGACTTTTCCATGTGAATATTAAAGTCACCAAAGATTAGAATATTATCTGCTATGACTACAAGGTCCGATAGGAATTCAGGGAACTCAGTGAGAAACGCTGTATATGGCCCAGGAGGCCTGTAAACAGTAGCTATAAAAAGTGATTGAGTAGGCTGCATAGATTTCATGACTAAAAGCTCAAAAGACGAAAACGTCATTTTTTTTTTTTTTGTAAATTGAAATTTGCTATCGAAATGCTAGCAACCCCTCCGCCTTTGCGGGATGCACGGGGGATATGGTCACTAGTGTAGCCAGGAGGTGAGGCCTCATTTAAAACAGTAAATTCATCAGGCTTAAGCCATGTTTCAGTCAGGCCAATCACATCAAGATTATGATCAGTGATTAGTTCATTGACTATAATTGCCTTTGAAGTAAGGGATCTAACATTAAGTAGCCCTATTTTGAGATGTGAGGTATCATGATCTCTTTCAGTAATGACAGGAATGGAGGTGGTCTTTATCCTAGTGAGATTGCTAAGGCGAACACCGCCATGTTTAGTTTTTGCCCAACCTAGGTCGAGGCACAGACACGGTCTCAATGGGGATAGCTGAGCTGACTACACTGACTGTGCTAGTGGCAGACTCCACTATGCTGGCAGGCTGGCTAACAGCCTGCTGCCTGGCCTGCACCCTATTTCATTGTGGAGCTAGAGGAGTTAGAGCCCTGTCTATGTTGGTAGATAAGATGAGAGCACCCCTCCAGCTAGGATGGAGTCCGTCACTCCTCAGCAGGTCAGGCTTGGTCCTGTTTGTGGGTGAGTCCCAGAAAGAGGGCCAATTATCTACAAATTCTATCTTTTGGGAGGGGCAGAAAACAGTTTTCAACCAGCGATTGAGTTGTGAGACTCTGCTGTAGAGCTCATCACTCCCTAACTGGGAGGGGGGCCAGAGACAATTACTCGATGCCGACACATCTTTCTAGCTGATGTGCACGCAGAAGCTATGTTGCGCTTGGTGATCTCTGACTGTTTCATCCTAACATCGTTAGGCCAAGATGGCGTCGCTGTGAGAGGGAGCCAAGATGGCGTCGCTGTGCGAGGGAGTCAAGTGAGAGGGAGTGTTTTCTCGCTTTCAAAACAACCATGAGGGTTAGG
>NW_024605424.1:0-4654 GCF_018296145.1 Oncorhynchus tshawytscha | reverse complement strand
TGAATAGGTATATGAGAAACGAGACCAAGTCGAGACGCTGGACAAGGCGGATACGGTATAGTAAAGGCCGTTTATTCAAAGTAATGATATCTGGCAATTACGTGCACGGCTCCGTTTCGTCAAGTTCTCAAACGAACCATTGGAAAAAAGAAGAGACTGGTCACAATCGTACAGTTCATTTTATACATTGAAATTACGTAGGTAGATTCTGGTAGTCCTGGCTCCTGGTAGGTTGTTCGTAGATGATAGACAGTCTCCTCCAGCCTGGTGTCAGTATCCCATTGGTTCTCGACAGAGTTCTTTGTCTTTGGAGCCCATCCAGAAGGGGAGGGGCTGCGTGTGTGTAGGTGTGTGCGTTCCTGTCTGGCCCTACCATGTTTTACTGTGAAAATACATTGCTATATGTTGTCTCAATTATAGCAATGCAATAGCAGTAAGCTGGTCATTTGCATAGGAAATAGCACTTCATTACAAATCCCCCTTTTCACGTCTCCTAAGAGACGTGACATGAATTAAAAGCCAGTAAAATTTATAGTCCCCCTCTTCACGTCTCGAAAGAGACGTGACAACTACTCATATGTGCATGTTTCAAACTCCACCAGAGGATCCTCCTGTTGTAGGAGGGGGAACATCAGTGCAGGGTCATTATTTGGTGGAATAGCAGAAGTAATAACATGAGAAAGCAGGGAGCGGGCACATGGGATGCAACAACAGCCACAGAGGGTTAATATATCGACAACCACAGAGATAGAGACCAGGATAGAAGAGACCAATACCTTATATTTACCAAATGCATCCATCCAGGAGTCCCACATGCTGGTATCAACCCCAGAGTGGGATTTCATTTTACCATTAAGGGTACGCAGGCCTTCTAACGCCAAAGTGAGGCTGCCATCAGAGGCTGTGTTATTAGGGATAAATGTGCAACATTGCTCCCCAAACATAAAACATATCCCACCCTTCTCAGCCAGCAACATGTCAACGGCAATGCGATTTTGAAAAGCCATAAGTGAAGTGGCAGCCAGTTGACCATGTACGGCCTCAAAACCTTGTTGAGTCCAGTTACCTAATTTTTGGACATTGAAATGTATATAGTTAATGCGGTCAACATTTTTATTCACAGTGCACCACCAGCAGAGAGATGATTCAAAACCTGCGGCGACCTGGTCCACCAGCTTGTACTCATCCGGGACCCCCCTAGGAACACCTATGGCATCAATATATGTGGGTTCCCCACCAGTCGGGGCTGCTTCCCGCTTGGTTCTGGTAGGCAGAAACTGTGGGTCCACAGCCTGTATCCGGGTCACCAAATCACCCACACCTATAGGGTAAACAGAGATAGGCAGCAGAAGTGTTAAGTCAAGTGTTACAAGCGCACAAGTACCCGTAGCATTATTGGGAGTTCTGTCAAAAAGCCGAGGTCCCCCACACCACCACCAGATGTCAGCCCTGATCACTGGCTTAAAACCACCATCTATTACGATAGTATTTGTACACCAGTCCACAGGGAGCAACCCTAACTGTAGTAGACCCCCTGTCATGTTAATACAGGAGAATCTGGCCCTGGCAACATCAGAGGAAAATACTGGTGCCCTGACCGTAGCAGAGACCACAGGGTAAACTGCATCCCACAAGGAGCAATTACCAGTCGGATTGTCTTTGTCCATAAGGGGCATTAAACATCCGATCTCGACAGAGGCCGGTACAATGCGGAGCAATGGTCTAGCACCCATACAAACTACGCAACTAGTGGGGGTTGTATTGGCTGCTTGTTCGGTCAATAATAACCAATTGTTAGACAAACCTGAGACACCTGTAGCAACCTGAATGTTCTCATCCGGGGTAGGGGTAGTGACCACTAACACAGCAGAACCCCACCCATCACTGTGCTGGGGTAGGGTATGTGGCTTTGCCATATCGTCACGCACCGTCACAGAAGTAGGTTGCGGTTGTGGCGTAAAGCAAATATATAGTGTGAAATAGACTTCGGCCCTGCTGCTATCTACATATGGGGCCAACGTAAAAACCTGGCAACCCATAGTGGTCCCAGGCCGTACAATCAGCTTCATTTGAAAACCAGTGCGTGAAAGTGTAAGCCGTTTGCGCCAGGCAAGGACAGCCCATCCCTTGGAATAGCTGGACCAGTCATATCCTGTTTCTGCCACCAGGTTTTTCCAAGACCACTCACCATATCCCCCTTTGGTTATATACCAGTTGAAACTGGAATAGGTCCAGGCAGGTAGCCCCAGACTATTTTGCGCATGACCCAAAAGGCCCCAAGGCAGGTAAACGGTGGTGGTGGCATTGAAAGGCAAACACAAGGTGGTGCTCTTCAACTCCTGGGGGTTACACTTAGTGATCCTCACCTCACGCCTAGAAACGGTATGGTCTTGTGGTAGATAAGAGGGAAAAGAGAGAGAGTTATTTTCACCTGGCAGAGTAGAATTCAGTGTGTGAATCGGTATTGGGTGCATCTGTTTGTCTATGAGCCATGTGAGTGTGAATAAAGTGACCCCTCCTATTAGAAGAAAAACAACAAACAGGGGTCCCGAGATCCCCAACCGTTCCCAGGGGGAAAGGTGTGATTTAGTCCGGGAGTATGGGGCTGTACCTCCCATTTTCCCTGGCTAAATAGATGTAGAATTTGGGACCGAATGTAGACCACTTAGGTCAGTTCTGACTTCCGTCAGTGTGCGGGAAGGGGTTGGAGCTGGTGTACAATGTGTGAGGTGGTGCCAAGGTGCGCCCAATTTAACTTTGACCTGGACTGAGTGTGAAGTAACCTCCTTCACTTCGTATGGACCAGTCCACCTGGGTTCCAGCCACTTTCTTTTGTGGACCTTTACCCTTACCCAGTCTCCAATTTTTACCTTCAGTGGTGCTGGAGCTTCTGGCAGTTCTCTCTCCTGGACCTTGCGAACCTGAACAGAGAGGGCTGCAGAAAGAACTGTCAGTTCTTTCACATAATCAGACATTACAATTTGTTGTACATCAAGGGCGGGCATATGACCTCCCTCCCTTGGTGGACCAGGCATGACTCTACCAGTCATTATCTCATGAGGAGAGAGATGGGTGCCTGACCCTGGTGAGGCTCTCATGGCCATCAATGCCAGGGGCAGGGCTTCGACCCATTTCAACTTCGACCCGGCATATATACCTTATATATTTTGGATTTTAAGCGTTTCACGAGACCTTGGGATCGGGGGTGGTATTAGTTCTAGGCAACACCAACAGCTCGAATTGGACAAAAATCAACTCGTTACACAGCACGGCGGCCGCACCCCCCCGCTCCACTTTTGACTCGGCGGTCAATTTTAGAGTCAGTGGTCAGTATCACTCGGTCTCATGAAACGGTCAATCAGTGACATTAATCTGGAGAGATCAGGTTTAATTCCTTCACTCCTAGTCCAATCTTAATCTATAACCGAGGCTCCTGGTGGGATGCCAGCTCCACCAGTCCCAGTCTTGGCTATACGTCTCGATCAATTAACAAAACATTTCATACATTTCATTTCACAGAGTCATCAAATCCTCACTGTACACCTAATTCGATCGCCACATCGTCTAGTGTCAGACTATATGGATAAGATTTTACAATATATCACTGAGTCATCAAATTCCTCACTGTACACATAGCTGATTCATATCAACTATTGCCAGACTATTTGAATATGAAATGACAATATATCACTGAGTCATCAAATTCCTCACTGTACACATAGCTGATTCATATCAACTATTGCCAGACTATTTGAATATGAAATGACAATATATCACTGAGTCATCAAATTCCTCACTGTACACATAGCTGATTCATATCAACTATTGCCAGACTATTTGAATATGAAATGACAATATCACTCAGATATCATTACGGAATGCCTTTTGTTATCGGATAATTTTTTCCATAAATTTAACAGGAATTCATACCTACGCCTTTAGTACTTCTGATCAATAATTTGGATAATGACTATGATATAATATGCAGATTTTGATTTAACAGGTTTCTGCCTACCTTATATTGTCGAGCTCTTTAGATCAGTTTCCTAAGGCGAGTTGAATCCCCGATGGCTCCTAGTAAACAGGTCGCCCGTCCTTTGAATCAGTCGTCAACTTGTCTTTTCTCTCATCAACTCTCTATGGACCGAATTCATGGGTTTAAACCATCCTCTGCTACCAATTTGTTGATGAATAGGTATATGAGAAACGAGACCAAGTCGAGACGCTGGACAAGGCGGATACGGTATAGTAAAGGCCGTTTATTCAAAGTAATGATATCTGGCAATTACGTGCACGGCTCCGTTTCGTCAAGTTCTCAAACGAACCATTGGAAAAAAGAAGAGACTGGTCACAATCGTACAGTTCATTTTATACATTGAAATGACGTAGGTAGATTCTGGTAGTCCTGGCTCCTGGTAGGTTGTTCGTAGATGATAGACAGTCTCCTCCAGCCTGGTGTCAGTATCCCATTGGTTCTCGACAGAGTTCTTTGTCTTTGGAGCCCATCCAGAAGGGGAGGGGCTGCGTGTGTGTAGGTGTGTGCGTTCCTGTCTGGCCCTACCATGTTTTACTGTGAAAATACATTGCTATATGTTGTCTCAATTATAGCAATGCAATAGCAGTAAGCTGGTCATTTGCATAGGAAATAGCACTT
>NW_024605423.1:0-2500 GCF_018296145.1 Oncorhynchus tshawytscha | reverse complement strand
AACGGCTGGTTAGTCCGTCGCCAAGCCGCGGATTCCTACATTAAAAGGATTCCAATAAAAGCCTGGGAAAATGTTGGGTTGGACGTGCCAGGCATTTTCAATTACCAAGCCATACACTTGGCATACAGACCACTGAGATGCCTCCCAAATGTCTTTCTTTTTCCCTACATAGTGCATTACTTTTGACCAGGGCCCATAAGGCTAAAGTGGTGCACTATGTAGGGAATATAGTGCCATTTGGGCTGCAGGATGCAGGCTGGGTTTATTCTTCGCCCCATTGCCGTTTCCTAATCTGTCCTGTAGATGTTTCTACTATTGGTTAATGTGAGACGATCCATATGTGGCCACACTGATTGAATGTTGCGATATCTGCCAAATTGAGTCCTCTTTTGGAATGATCATGCGGAAAAATCACTACGGAAAGTCTATCAAGGATGGACTGTATCGACTGGCATTGTGTCAAGCAAGTCATCAATTTTGTGTCAATTCTGACTGCATAGGTGTCTCATGGTACAGAAGTCACTCCCATTGTATGACAGAGAATTCACACGACAGTTAACCTCTGTCTTCAAGGATTCTATGCCCCTCCATCCCTCCCTCCTCCTCCTCCCCCTTCCTCCCACACTCCTTCCACAATCACCCCCACCCCCACTCCTCCTCCCCTTTCCCCCCCTTCCACCATCACCCCCACCCCTCCTCCTCCCTTTTTCCCTCCCTTCTCCTTTTCCACCATCTTCCCCCACCTCTGCTCCTCCTCCTTCCCTTTCCCTCTCCCTGCCCCTCCTTCCACCATCACCCCACCCTCCTCCTCCTTCCCTTTTCCTTTCCTTCCACCATGCCCTCCATCCCTTCCTTTCCTTTTTCCTCACCCCTCCTTCCTTTCCTTTTCCTTTCCTTCCTCCTCTTACCATCACCCCCCCTCCTCCTCCCCCCTTCCCTACCCTCCTCCTTCCACCATCACCCCACCCCTCCTCTCATCATACATAGTGGGAAGGGGGCAGAGCGGGATGGACATTGGGCTGTAATGACACTCAGACACTCCTTTGATCTGGGGCCAGAGGGAGAGCAGACTGCTGCAGATAATACACTATTGATCCACACACACACACACACACACACACACACACACACACACACACACACACACACACACGCTAATCAAGCTTCCTAATGGGTACAAACATCAATTCAACATCTATCCCACGTGAAACAACGTTGATTCAACCAGTGTGTGCCTGTAGTAGGATGATCTGCTCTTTACATCCCAGCGGGTTGCTTCTGCCCCCAGTACACAACTCATCTGTACCCATACCAACTAACCAGCAGCACTTTTCTCATCTCTGCTCAACTCATTTGTCACTCATCTCTGCTTTGCAGGTGCTGTAGCATTTGAAAGGGTATGTCTGAAAACACTGAGAGGATCTGCTTGCCTTGGCACCTTCCCTTGTTGCCTGCTGGTTAAACATGAATTCCTATCAGTAGGAGATCAGAGTGCAGAGGTCAAACACATTCATTACTATCAGTAGAGATCAGAGTGCAGAGGCACCACATTCATTACTATCAGTAGAGATCAGGATTTAGAGTTCAACACATTCATTACTATCAGTAGGAGTTCAGGGTTTAGAGGTCAACACATTCATTACTATCAGTAGGAGTTCAGGGTTTAGATGTCAACACATTCATTACTATCAGTAGGAGTTCAGAGGTCAACACTTTCACCCGGTCAGTTGTCTGGTTCTAGAGCGTAATCATTAGATTCTCAACTGACCCTGGGATCACACACACACATTACACACACATTACACATTATTATTACATTACATTATTACACACACACACACACACACATTACACACACACACATTATTATTATTATTATTACACACACAGATAGGGCTGTTTGAAGAGAACACAGATAGTATCTACTCCCCAGAGAGATCCCCAGACGTAACGTTATCCAGCACCCACTCCTGTGTGTGTGTGTGTGTGTGTGTGCGTGTGTGTGTGTGTCACTCCTTCCCTTTCTTGTTCTCTATCAGTCCCCTTTGTCCTTCCTCCTCCTCCCTCAACCTTTTACTTATAAGTCAAGTGAGGCCGGGTACTCATTGCTAGTGAAGCATGAATAGGCTAATCCAGCCGCTACATAGAACATGTCCTGGGGATGTGTTGGGTAGATCCAATGTCCCTGAGGAGGGAGGACAGCTGAATAAACACACTTCCACACACAGCCCCTGGCCAGAGGAGGGCTGGAGGTGGAGGGATGAGGGGAGAGGTAGGAAGAAGAAAGGGGGGTGGTAGCCCGATGGAGCGAGCTCCACATTTGATTAAGAAGGGAGGAGGGGGGGGTGGGCCCACTAGAGGAGAGATACTGTGACAGTGAATTAACAATGCATTAACTCTCTCTCTTTCAGTCCCTTAGTGTCCTGACACCCACTACCTTCCACTAGCCTGACCTTCTGATTACCAGCCCAATCAGCATGGCTGGAAACTACTGTTGAGA
>NW_024605422.1:0-4643 GCF_018296145.1 Oncorhynchus tshawytscha | reverse complement strand
AGAAATAAGCACTTTTCCATAAACTGAGATGTCCATTTCGTGCTGTGCTGTCTATTTGAGATGAACTGAACCATTGTGGACCATTGCAACATGGACAGTTTTTCATAAACAAGCTCTAAATCATGTTTTTGATGCACTCTGCCATTTTTTGCTGTGCTGTCTATTTGAGATGAAATGAACATTGTGGACAGTTTTCAGCAAGTTGCAACATGGAAATACTGAAATAAGCACTTTTCCATAAACAAGCTCTAAATCATGTTTGATGCACTCTGAGATGTCCATTTTGTGCTGTGCTGTCTATTTGAGATGAACTGAACCATTGTGGACGGAAATACTGAAATAAGCACTTTTCCATAAACAAGCTCTAAATCATGTTTGATGCACTCTGAGATGTCCATTTCGTGCTGTGCTGTCTATTTGAGATGAACTGAACCATTGTGGACAATTTTCAGCAAGTTGCAACATGGAAATACTGAAATAAGCACTTTTCCATAAACAAGCTCTAAATCATGTTTGATGCACTCTGAGATGTCCATTTCTTGCTGTGCTGTCTATTTGAGATGAACTGAACCATTGTGGACAGTTTTCAGCAAGTTGCAACATGGAAATCTAAGCACTTTGAGAAATCATGTTTGATGCACTCTGGATGTCCATTTTTTGCTGTGTTGTCTATTTGAGATGAAATGGACATTGTGGACAGTTTTCAGCAAGTTGCAACATGGAAATACTGAAATAAGCACTTTTCCATAAACAAGCTCTAAATCATGTTTGATGCACTCTGAGATGTCCATTTCGTGCTGTGCTGTCTATTTGAGATGAACTGAACCATTGTGGACAATTTTCAGCAAGTTGCAACATGGAAATACTGAAATAAGCACTTTTCCATAAACAAGCTCTAAATCATGTTTGATGCACTCTGAGATGTCCATTTCTTGCTGTGCTGTCTATTTGAGATGAACTGAACCATTGTGGACAGTTTTCAGCAAGTTGCAACATGGAAATACTGAAATAAGCACTTTTCCATAAACAAGCTCTAAATCATGTTTGATGCACTCTGGGATGTCCATTTTTGCTGTGCTGTCTATTTGAGATGAAATTAACATTGTGGACAGTTTTCAGCAAGTTGCAACATGGAAATACTGAAATAAGACTTTTCCATAAACAAGCTCTAAATCATGTTTGATGCACTCTGGATGTCCATTTTTGCTGTGTTGTCTATTTGAGATGAAATGGACATTGTGGACAGTTTTCAAAGTTGCAACATGGAAATACTGAAATAAGCACTTTTCCATAAACAAGCTCTAAATCATGTTTGATGCACTCTGAGATGTCCATTTCGTGCTGTGCTGTCTATTTGAGATGAACTGAACCATTGTGGACAATTTTCAGCAAGTTGCAACATGGAAATACTGAAATAAGCACTTTTCCATAAACAAGCTCTAAATCATGTTTGATGCACTCTGAGATGTCCATTTCGTGCTGTGCTGTCTATTTGAGATGAACTGAACCATTGTGGACAATTTTCAGCAAGTTGCAACATGGAAATACTGAAATAAGCACTTTTCCATAAACAAGCTCTAAATCATGTTTGATGCACTCTGGATGTCCATTTTTTGCTGTGTTGTCTATTTGAGATGAAATGGACATTGTGGACAGTTTTCAGCAAGTTGCAACATGGAAATACTGAAATAAGCACTTTTCCATAAACAAGCTCTAAATCATGTTTGATGCACTCTGAGATGTCCATTTCGTGCTGTGCTGTCTATTTGAGATGAACTGAACCATTGTGGACAATTTTCAGCAAGTTGCAACATGGAAATACTGAAATAAGCACTTTTCCATAAACAAGCTCTAAATCATGTTTGATGCACTCTGAGATGTCCATTTCTTGCTGTGCTGTCTATTTGAGATGAACTGAACCATTGTGGACAATTTTCAGCAAGTTGCAACATGGAAATACTGAAATTTTTCATAAACAAGCTCTAAATCATGTTTGATGCACTCTGAGATGTCCATTTCGGCTGTGCTGTCTAAGATGAACTGAACCATTGTGGAAAGTTGCAACATGGAAATACTGAAATAAGCACTTTTCCATAAACAAGCTCTAAATCATGTTTGATGCACTCTGAGATGTCCATTTCGTGCTGTGCTGTCTATTTGAGATGAACTGAACCATTGTGGACAATTTTCAGCAAGTTGCAACATGGAAATACTGAAATAAGCACTTTTCCATAAACAAGCTCTAAATCATGTTTGATGCACTCTGAGATGTCCATTTCTTGCTGTGCTGTCTATTTGAGATGAACTGAACCATTGTGGACAGTTTTCAGCAAGTTGCAACATGGAAATACAGAAATAAGCACTTTTCCATAAACAAGCTCTAAATCATGTTTGATGCACTCTGGATGTCCATTTTTGCTGTGTTGTCTATTTGAGATGAAATGGACATTGTGGACAGTTTTCAGCAAGTTGCAACATGGAAATACTGAAATAAGCACTTTTCCATAAACAAGCTCTAAATCATGTTTGATGCACTCTGAGATGTCCATTTCGTGCTGTGCTGTCTATTTGAGATGAACTGAACCATTGTGGACAATTTTCAGCAAGTTGCAACATGGAAATACTGAAATAAGCACTTTTCCATAAACAAGCTCTAAATCATGTTTGATGCACTCTGAGATGTCCATTTCTTGCTGTGCTGTCTATTTGAGATGAACTGAACCATTGTGGACAATTTTCAGCAAGTTGCAACATGGAAATACTGAAATAAGCACTTTTCCATAAACAAGCTCTAAATCATGTTTGATGCACTCTGGATGTCCATTTTTTGCTGTGTTGTCTATTTGAGATGAAATGGACATTGTGGACAGTTTTCAGCAAGTTGCAACATGGAAATACTGAAATAAGCACTTTTCCATAAACAAGCTCTAAATCATGTTTGATGCACTCTGAGATGTCCATTTCGTGCTGTGCTGTCTATTTGAGATGAACTGAACCATTGTGGACAATTTTCAGCAAGTTGCAACATGGAAATACTGAAATAAGCACTTTTCCATAAACAAGCTCTAAATCATGTTTGATGCACTCTGAGATGTCCATTTCTTGCTGTGCTGTCTATTTGAGATGAACTGAACCATTGTGGACAATTTTCAGCAAGTTGCAACATGGAAATACTGAAATAAGCACTTTTCCATAAACAAGCTCTAAATCATGTTTGATGCACTCTGAGATGTCCATTTCTTGCTGTGCTTTGAGATGAACTGAACCATTGTGGACAATTTTCAGCAAGTTGCAACATGGAAATACTGAAATAAGCATTTTCCATAAACAAGCTCTAAATCATGTTTGATGCACTCTGAGATGTCCATTTCGTGCTGTGCTGTCTATTTGAGATGAACTGAACCATTGTGGACAATTTTCAGCAAGTTGCAACATGGAAATACTGAAATAAGCACTTTTCCATAAACAAGCTCTAAATCATGTTTGATGCACTCTGAGATGTCCATTTCTTGCTGTGCTGTCTATTTGAGATGAACTGAACCATTGTGGACAATTTTCAGCAAGTTGCAACATGGAAATACTGAAATAAGCACTTTTCCATAAACAAGCTCTAAATCATGTTTGATGCACTCTGAGATGTCCATTTCGTGCTGTGCTGTCTATTTGAGATGAACTGAACCATTGTGGACAATTTTCAGCAAGTTGCAACATGGAAATACTGAAATAAGCACTTTTCCATAAACAAGCTCTAAATCATGTTTGATGCACTCTGAGATGTCCATTTTTGCTGTGCTGTCTATTTGAGATGAACTGAACCATTGTGGACAATTTTCAGCAAGTTGCAACATGGAAATACTGAAATAAGCACTTTTCCATAAACAAGCTCTAAATCATGTTTGATGCACTCTGAGATGTCCATTTCTTGCTGTGCTGTCTATTTGAGATGAACTGAACCATTGTGGACAGTTTTCAGCAAGTTGCAACATGGAAATACAGAAATAAGCACTTTTCCATAAACAAGCTCTAAATCATGTTTGATGCACTCTGGATGTCCATTTTTTGCTGTGTTGTCTATTTGAGATGAAATGGACATTGTGGACAGTTTTCAGCAAGTTGCAAGATGGAAATACTGAAATAAGCACTTTTCCATAAACAAGCTCTAAATCATGTTTGATGCACTCTGAGATGTCCATTTCGTGCTGTGCTGTCTATTTGAGATGAACTGAACCATTGCAAGTTGCAACATGGAAATACTGAAATAAGCACTTTTCCATAAACAAGCTCTAAATCATGTTTGATGCACTCTGAGATGTCCATTTCTTGCTGTGCTGTCTATTTGAGATGAACTGAACCATTGTGGACAATTTTCAGCTTTTCCACTTTTCCATAAACAAGCTCTAAATCATGTTTGATGCACTCTGAGATGTCCATTTCTTGCTGTGCTGTCTATTTGAGATGAAATTAACATTGTGGACAGTTTTCAGCAAGTTGCAACATGGAAATACAGAAATAAGCACTTTTCCATAAACAAGCTCTAAATCATGTTTTTGTTGCACTCTGAGATGTCCATTTCTTGCTGTGCTGTCTATTTGAGATGAAATTAACACAGGACAGTTTTCAGCAAGTTGCAAGATGGAAATACT
>NW_024605421.1:0-4643 GCF_018296145.1 Oncorhynchus tshawytscha | reverse complement strand
ACTGGTCCACCATCTACTGTCATTATATTACCCTGTTCTACCATCTACTGCCATTATATTACCTGGTCTACCATCTGCTGTCACTTCTAGATTACACTGGTGTGCCCTCTACTTACATTATATTACCCTGGTATACCATCTACTGTCCATTATATTAACATGGTCTGCCATCTATTATCATGATATTACCCTGGTCTACCATCTACTGTCATTATATTAACCCGGTCTACCATCTACTGTCATTATATTACCATGGTCTACCATCTACTGTCATTATCTTGCTCTGGTCTACCATCTACTGCCATTATATTACCCTGGTCTACCTTCTACTGTCATTATATTACCCTAGTCTACCATCTGCTGTCACTATATTACCCTGGTCTAAACTCTACTGCCATTATATTACCCTGGTCTACCATCTACTGTCATTATATTACCCTGGTATACCATCTACTGTCATTATATTAACCTGATCTACCATCTACTGTCATTATATTAACCTGGTCTACCATCTACTGTCATTATATTTACCTGATCTACCATCTACTGTCATTATATTAACCTGGTCTACCATCTACTGTCAATATATTACCCTGGTCTACCATCTACTGTCATTATATTACTCTGGTCTACCATCTATTGTGAATATATTACCCTGGTTTTACCATTTTTCTGTCAATATATATTACACTAGTCTACCATCTACTGTCATTATATTACCTGGTCTACCATCTACTGTCATTATATTAACCTGGTCTGCCCTCTACTGTCATTATATTACCCTGGTCTACCATCTACTGTCATTATATTACCTGGTCTACCATCTACTGTCATTATATTACCCTGGCCTACCCTCTACTGTCATTATATTACACTGGTCTACCATCTACTGTCACTTGTATTACCCTGGTCTTCTACCATCTATTACTGTCATTATATTACCCTCTACTGTCATTATATTACCTGGTCTACCATCTAATGTCATTAGATTACCTGGTCTACCATCTACTGTCATTATATTACCCTGGTCTACCATCTACTGTCATTATATTACCCTGGTCTAAATCTACTGTCCATTATATTACCCTGGTCTACCTCTACTGTCACTAGATTACCTGGTCTTATATTACCATAGCATCTGCTGTCATTATATTACCCCATCTACTGTCATTATATTGACCTGGTCTGCCATCTGCTGTCATGATATTGCCCTGGTCTACCATCTACTGTCATTATATTACCCTGGTCTACCATCTACTGTCATTATATTACCCTGGTCTACCATCTACTGTCATTATATTACCCTGGTCTACCATATACTGTCATTATATTACCTGGTCTACCATCTACTGTCATTATATTACCCTCCATCTACTGTCATTATATTACCCTGGTCTACCATCTACTGTCATTATATTACCCTGGTCTACCATCTACTGTCAATATATTACCCTGGTCTACCATTTACTGTCATTATATTACCTGGTCTACCATCTACTGTCATTGTATTACCCTCTACTGTCTACTGTCATTATATTACCTGGTCTACCATCTACTGTCATTATATTACCCTCTACTGTCATTATATTACCCTGGTCTACCATCTACTGTCATTCTATTACACTGGTCTACCATCTACTGTCATTATATTACCCTGGTCTACCATCTACTGTCATTATTACCCTGGTCTACCATCTACTGTCATTATATTACCTGGTCTACCATCTACTGTCCTTATATTACCTGGTCTACCATTCTACTGTCATTATATTACCTGGTCTATCTACTGTCATTATATTACCCTGGTCTACCATCTACTGTCATTATATTACCCTGGTCATTATATTGCCCTCTACTGTCATTATATTACCCTGGTCTACCATCTACTGTCACTATATTACCTGGTCTACCATCTACTGTCATTATATTACCCTGGTCTACCATCTACTGCCATTATATTACCCTGGTCTACCATCTACTGTCATTCTATTACACTGGTCATTCTACCATCTACTGTCATTATATTACACTGGTCTACCATCTACTGTCATTATATTACCCTGGTCTACCATCTACTGTCATTATATTAACCTGGTCTACCATCTACTGTCACTATATTACCCTGGTCTACCATCTACTGTCATTATATTAACTTGTTCTACCATCTACTGTCATATTATTACCCGGGTCTACAATCTACTGTCATTATATTACCCTGGTCTACCATCTACTGTCATTATATTACCCTGGTCTACCATCTACTGTGACTATATTACACTCTACTGTCATTATATTACCCTGGTCTACCATCTACTGTCATTATATTACCCTATTCTACCATCAACTGTCATTGTATTACCCTGGTCTACCCTCTACTGTCATTATATTACCCTGGTCTACTGTCATTATATTACCCTGGTCTACCATCAAATGTCATTAGATTACCCTGGTCTACCATCTACTGTCATTATATTACCCTGGTCTACCATCTACTGTCACTATATTACCCTGGTCTAAACTCTACTGCCATTATATTACCCTGGTCTATCATCTACTGTCACTAGATCACCCTGGTCTACCCTCTACTGTCATTATATTACCCTGGTATACCATCTACTGTCATTATATTGACCTGGTCTACCATATACTGTCATGATATTACCCTGGTCTACCATCTACTGTCATGATATTACCCTGGTCTACCATCTACTGTGATTATATTACCCTGGTCTACCATTTACTGTGATTATATTACACTGGTCCACCATCTACTGTCATTATATTACCCTGTTCTACCATCTACTGCCATTATATTACCCTGGTCTACCATCTACTGTCACTAGATTACACTGGTGTACCCTCTACTTACATTATATTACCCTGGTATACCATCTACTGTCATTATATTAACATGGTCTACCATCTATTATCATGATATTACCCTGGTCTACCATCTACTGTCATTATATTAACCCGGTCTACCATCTACTGTCAATATATTACCATGGTCTACCATCTACTGTCATTATCTTGCTCTGGTCTACCATCTACTGTGATTATATTACCTGGTCTACCTTCTACTGTCATTATATTAACCTAGTCTACCATCTGCTGTCACTATATTACCCTGGTCTAAACTCTACTGCCATTATATTACCCTGGTCTACCATCTACTGTCATTATATTACCATCTGGTCATTATACCATCTACTCTCATTATATTAACCTGGTCTACCATCTACTGTCATTATATTTACCTGATCTACCATCTACTGTCATTATATTAACCTGGTCTACCATCTACTGTCAATATATTACCCTGGTCTACCATCTACTGTCATTATATTACTCTGGTCTACCATCTACTGTGAATATATTTTCCTGGTTTACCATTTTCTGTCAATATATTACACTAGTCTACCATCTACTGTCATTATATTACCCTGGTCTACCATCTACTGTCATTATATTACCCTGGTCTACCCTCTACTGTCATTATATTACCCTGGTCTACCATCTACTGTCATTATATTACCTGGTCTACCATCTACTGTCATTATATTACCCTGGTTTACCCTCTACTGTCATTATATTACCCTGGTCTACCATCTACTGTCACTATATTACCCTGGTCTACCATCTACTGTAATTATATTACCCTCTACTGTCATTATATTACCTGGTCTACCATCTACTGTCATTCTATTACACTGGTCTGCCATCTGCTGTCATTATATTACCTGGTCTACCATCTACTGTCATTATATTACCTGGTCTACCATCTACTGTCAATATATTACCCTGGTCTACCTTCTACTGTCATTATATTAACCTGGTCTACATCTACTGTCACTATATTACCCTCTACTGTCATTATATTGCCCTGGTCTACCTCTACTGTCACTATATTACCATGGTCTACCATCTACTGTCATAATATTACCTGGTCTACCATCTACTGTCACTATATTACCCTGGTCTACATCTACTGTCATTATATTACCCTCTACTGTCATTATATTACCCTGGTCTACCATCTACTGTCATTCTATTACACTGGTCTACCATCTACTGTCATTATATTACCCTGGTCTACCATCTGCTGTCATTATATTACCCTGGTCTACCATCTACTGTCAATATATTACCTGGTCTGCCTTCTACTGTCATTATATTAACCTGGTCTGCCATCTACTGTCACTGTATTACCCTCTACTGTCACTATATTGCCCTGGTCTGCCATCTACTGTCATTATATTACCCTCTACTGTCATTATATTACCCTGGTCTACCATCTACTGTCATTCTATTACACTGGTCTGCCATCTACTGTCATTATATTACCCTGGTCTACCATCTACTGTCATGATATTACCCTGGTCTACCATCTACTGTCGTGATATTACCCTGGTCTACCATCTACTGTGATTATATTACCCTGGTCTACCATTTACTGTGATTATATTACACTGGTCCACCATCTACTGTCATTATATTACCCTGTTCTACCATCTACTGCCATTATATTACCCTGGTCTACCATCTACTGTCACTAGATTACACTGGTGTACCCTCTACTTACATTATATTACCCTGGTATGCCATCTACTGTCATTATATTAACATGGTCTACCATCTATTAT
>NW_024605420.1:0-4643 GCF_018296145.1 Oncorhynchus tshawytscha | reverse complement strand
TGTGTGTGTGTCCAATGTGTGTGTGTGTGTGTGTGTGTGTCAGTGTGTGTGTGTCAATGTGTGTGAGACCAGTGTGTATGTGTGTACGTCCAGTGTGTGTCAGGTCATTAAACCACCATTATTATTTACAGTGACACTGAGGAGTCAACATCATAAACCCTAAACCCTGGACAGAGGGGCTCAGCGAACATGGAAGTGAATGTGATCAGGTGGCTCAGTGTGTCAGAGGAGGCTCTAAAGAAGGACAGAGTGCCGGCTGGCCAGTCCAGATACACTCCTACTCTGTTGGTGCTGGAGGGGCGGACGTCTATGGTAGTGGAATTATTATTGTGCCAGGCTCTGTAACGGTTGTCAGAGCAGAACAGACTCCAGGACTTGTCATTGCATCCAATCCCACAGTCATTAACCCTTCCTCTCCTGTTGATTCCTTTATATGTCACTCCTATAACAGCCCCTCTCCCAGTAATCTCTACCTCCCAGTAACAGCGCCCAGTCAGACCCTCTCTACACAGCACCTGTTCACAGACCTCAAATCTCTCTGGGTGATCAGGATACGGCTGCTTCTCTCTCCTACATGTCACCTTTCTGTTCTCCTCAGACAGAGAGAGATGTCTGTTTACTGTGTTTAGGTCCAGTGTGAGATCACAGACATCTGATGGATGAAACCAGACACAATATTAGAAATCATCATCATTCACATTAGAATGTTAACTCACTTTTCACTAATTCATTTAATGTAGATGTTTCTAGGTATCAAAAGGAGAAGTTAAGGTAACTTAACACACACACACACACACACACACACCTGTATTTATTATGAACACAAACACACATACCTTATGTAACACACACACACACACACACATTGTCAAAGCAACTCATTAAACTTCCGTGTCCCTGATTTCTGCTTCTGTAGAACTACAGCTGATATTTAATATGACCAAGTAAGTAATGATGGTGGTCATTGACTTTGACTTAACTTAAATTAAAACTTATTCTTAGTCATATTCGGGGTGGCAGGGTTGTCTAGTGGTTAGAGTGTTGGACTAGTAACCAAAAGCTGACAAGGATCATTGAAAATAAGAATTTGTTCTAGTTGAAAAAAATAAAATATTCTTCACAGCAGTCAACACTCACATTTTCTAAGCCCAGGTTTCATTCTGTTCTCTCCACCATGTTCCACACTGTAGCGGTAAGCAGAAGAACAGACAGTCATTGAGGGATACACCTGAACACACACACACACACACACACGGTCAGCATATAACCAAGAATGTTTGTCTAAACTAGCCTGATAAGTCAAACATGTCTGATATGAACATTGACATAAACCCTCTACATACTTGAGTTTCTCCAGTCTGCAGTGTGGATCCTCCAGTCCAGCAGAGAGCAGTCTGACTCCTGAGTCTCCTGGGTGATTGTAGCTCAGATCCAGCTCTCTCAGGTATGAGGGGTTTGACTCCAGAGCTGAGACCAGAGAAGCACAGCCTTCCTCTGTGACTAGACAGCCTGATAGTCTGCAAAGAGTCAAATCATATTAAAATCACACTGCTATTCTTTGGAGGTGAAAATAGTGGCAGTATATTTTTTCAACATATTCAGATACATCAGTGTCCTGAAACCTTCCAAATCTATTCAGAAATTAATGTATCATCATTAAAAATGACGAATGATCAAAGAATTGCCTGCAGATAGAAAAATGTATAGTACAAATATTATAGTAGACTGACCAGACCAGTTTAAAAAGCAATATCAGTCAAAAGACAGACAGTGAGGAATCAGATTTAGATTGTATTGAGTATACAGTCCACATCATCTATCTATTTAGACAGTGAGGTATCAGATTTAGATTGTATTGAGTATACAGTCCACATCATCTATATCTATTTCGACAGTGAAGCTAACTTTTAATTTTTTTTTTTAAATGTGTCAACATTTTGGATTTTAGATCAAATGTTTCATATGAGGTGACATTGACGCATTTGCAGGTTGTTCTGTTTGGTGGCTGGAGCGATTTTCTTTATACGTGAGATACAATGTTTCTAAACATTTTCTAAAAATGTAATTTAATTAATCTTGATGCCATAATTAATACAAATCATAAATAATGAGAGAGAAAGTTAGAGGCTACAAAAAAACATGCTAACCTCTCACCATTACCAATAACAGAGGCTACAACAAAACATACTAACCTCTCACCATTACCAATAACAGAGGCTACAACAAAACATACTAACCTCTCACCATTACCCATAACAGAGGCTACAACAAAACATGCTAACCTCTCACCATTACCAAGCTCGAGACCCTGGGTCTCGACCCCGCCCTGTGCAACTGGTTACTGGACTTCCTGACGGGCCGCCCCCAGGTGGTGAGGGTAGGCAACAACATCTCCTCCCCGCTGATCCTCAACACTGGGGCCCCACAAGGGTGCGTTCTAAGCCCTCTCCTGTACTCCCTGTTCACCCACGACTGCGTGGCCACGCACGCCTCCAACTCAATCATCAAGTTTGCGGACGACACAACAGTGGTAGGCTTGATTACCAACAATGACGAGACGGCCTACAGGGAGGAGGTGAGGGCCCTCGGAGTGTGGTGTCAGGAAAATAACCTCACACTCAACGTCAACAAAACTAAGGAGATGATTGTGGACTTCAGGAAACAGCAGAGGGAACACCCCCCTATCCACATCGATGGAACAGTAGTGGAGAGGGTAGCAAGTTCTAAGTTCCTCGGCATACACATCACAGACAAACTGAATTGGTCCACTCACACAGACAGCATCGTGAAGAAGGCGCAGCAGCGCCTCTTCAACCTCAGGAGGCTGAAGAAATTCGGCTTGTCACCAAAAGGACTCACAAACTTCTACAGATGCACAATCGAGAGCATCCTGGCGGGCTGTATCACCGCCTGGTACGGCAACTGCTCCGCCCTCAACCGTAAGGCTCTCAGAGGGTAGTGAGGTCTGCACAACGCATCACCGGGGCAAACTACCTGCCCTCCAGGACACCTACACCACCCGATGTTACAGGAAGGCCATAAAGATCATCAAGGACATCAACCACCGAGCCACTGCCTGTTCACCCCGCTATCATCCAGAAGGCGAGGTCAGTACAGGTGCATCAAAGCTGGGACCGAGAGACTGAAAAACAGCTTCTATCTCAAGGCCATCAGACTGTTAAACAGCCACCACTAACATTGAGTGGCTGCTGCCAACACACTGACACTGACTCAACTCCAGCCACTTTAATAATGGGAATTGATGGGAAATGATGTAAATATATCACTAGCCACTTTAAACAATGCTACCTTATATAATGTTACTTACCCTACATTATTCATCTCATATGCATACGTATATACTGTACTCTATATCATCGACTGCATCCTTATGTAATACATGTATCACTAGCCACTTTAACTATGCCACTTTGTTTACATACTCATCTCATATGTATATACTGTACTCGATACCATCTACTGTATCTTGCCTATGCTGCTCTGTACCATCACTCATTCAAATATCCTTATGTACATATTCTTTATCCCCTTACACTGTGTATAAGACAGTAGTTTTGGAATTGTTAGTTAGATTACTTGTTGGTTATTACTGCATTGTCGGAACTAGAAGCACAAGCATTTCGCTACACTCGCATTAACATCTGCTAACCATGTGTATGTGACAAATAAAATTTGATTTGATTTGAATAACAGAGGCTACAACAAAACATGCTAACCTCTCACCATTACCAATAACAGAGGCTACAACAAAACATGCTAACCTCTCACCATTACCAATAACAGAGGCTACAACAAAACATGCTAACCTCTCACATTACCAATAACAGAGGCTACAACAAAACATGCTAACCTCTCACCATTACCAATAACAGAGGCTACAACAAAACATGCTAACCTCTCACCATTACCAATAACAGAGGCTACAACAAAACATGCTAACCTCTCACATTACCAATAACAGAGGCTACAACAAAACATGCTAACCTCTCACCATTACCAATAACAGAGGGGGTCTGATCTTTGTACTGTTGGAGCAAATATAACACATAGACAAATGCATAAGATGTATAGGATAGCTGGACATACCAAGGCCAGAGGGATATACAAAGGAGGGGGTCAGTCAAATGACTAACTGATGACCAATAGACATAGTTCGCATATTTTTAGGACGTAGAGATGCAGAAGGAATGACAGTTGCTCTAAGATAAAGACACACATACAAAGGGACATATTGAGCTAAGTGCAGAGCCAAAGCATAGGGCTGTAAAATAGAGGAATGTATGGTATTTTTAGTATAGCTGGACACGCTAGAAACTGAGGAGACACATAGTCTGCTGATCCTAGATAACACACAAACAAAAGAATGCATTTAGCTAAGTGCAGGAACAAAGCAAGGGTCTTGTCATCATTATAATCTGACGGAAAGCAGATATGGGCGTTATTGAGCTGAACAAGCAGGATGCACGGATTGGAATGTAACTTAATTTGCATGTGGGATGGGCTCATATGCAATATGTGGATAAATACTGGAGCCAGGGCTCTGGAAAAGGGGTTCCACTCCGGCTTGCTCTTGTATTAAAAGTCTATAATTGAATTAGTTCTTGATTGTGTCATATGTGAAC
>NW_024605419.1:0-4640 GCF_018296145.1 Oncorhynchus tshawytscha | reverse complement strand
TGTGGTGATGTAGAGTCCACAACTAAAGAAGTGAAGGGAGTGTGGTGATGTAAGAGTCCACAACTAAAGTGAAGGAGTGTGGGGATGTAAAGTCACAACTAAAGAGTGATGTAGAGTCCACAACTAAAAGAAGAGAGGAGTGTGGTGATGTAGTGTCCACAACTAAAGAAGAGAGAGGGGAATGTAATGGTGATGTAGAGTCCACAACTAAAGAAGTGAAGGAGTGTGTGTGATGTAGAGTCCACAACTAAAGAAGGAGTGTGGTGATGTAGAGTCCACAACTAAAGAAGAGAGGAGTGTGTGATGTAGAGTCCACAACTAAAGAAGAGAGGGAGTGTGGTGATGTAGAGTCCACAACTAAAGAAGAGAGGGAGTGTGGTGATGTAGTGTGGTGATGTAGTGTCCACAACTAAAGAAGAGAGGGAGTGTGGTGATGTATTGTCCACAACTAAAGAAGTGAAGGAGTGTGGTGATGTAGAGTCCACAACTAAAGAAGAGAGGGAGTGTGGTGATGTAGTGTCCACAACTAAAGAAGAGAGGGAGTGTGGTGATGTAGAGTCCACAACTAAAGAAGAGAGGGAGTGTGGTGATGTAGAGTCCACAACTAAAGAAGTGAAGGAGTGTGGTGATGTAGAGTCCACAACTAAAGAAGAGAGGGGAGTGTGGTGATGTAGAGTCCACAACTAAAGAACAACTAAAGAGAGGGGAGTGTGGTGATGTAGTGACAACTAAGAGTGAAGGAGTGTGGGGATGTAGAGGTCACAACTAAAGAAGGGAGTGTGGTGAGTGTGTGGTGATGTAGAGTCCACAACTAAAGAAGAGAGGGAGTGGTGATGTAGAGTCACAACTAAAGAAGTGAAGGAGTGTGGTGATGTAGTGTCCACAACTAAAGAAGAGAGAGGAGTGTGGTGATGTAGTGTCCACAACTAAAGAAGAGAGGGAGTGTGGTGATGTAGTGTCCACAACTAAAGAAGAAGGGAGTGTGGTGATGTAAAGTCCCACCAACTAAAGAAGAGAGGGAGTGTGGTGATGTAGAGTCCACAACTAAAGAAGAGAGGGAGTGTGGTGATGTAGAGTCACAACTAAAGAAGAGAGGGAGTGTGGTGATGTAGAGTCCACAACTAAAGAAGAGAGGGGTGATGTAGTGGTGATGTAGAGTCACAACTAAAGAAGTGAAGGAGTGGTGATGTAGAGTCCACAACTAAAGAAGAGAGGGAGTGTGGTGATGTAGTGTCCACAACTAAAGAAGAGAGGAGTGTGGTGATGTAGTGTCCACAACTAAAGAAGAGAAGGAGTGTGGTGATGTAGTGTCACAACTAAAGAAGAGAGGGAGTGTGGTGATGTAGTGTCCACAACTAAAGAAGAGAAGGGAGTGTGGTGATGTAGAGTCACAACTAAAGAAGTGAAGGAGTGTGGTGATGTAGAGTCCACAACTAAAGAAGAGAGGGAGTGTGGTGATGTAAAGTCACAACTAAAGAAGAGAAGGGAGTGTGGTGATGTAGAGTCCACAACTAAAGAAGAGAGGAGTGTGGTGATGTAGTGTCCACAACTAAAGAAGAGAGGAGTGTGGTGATGTAGTGTCCACAACTAAAGAAGTGAAGAGTGTGGTGATGTAAAGTCCACAACTAAAGAAGAGAGGGAGTGTGGTGATGTAGAGTGTGGTGATGTAGTCCACAACTAAAGAAGAGAAGGAGTGTGGTGATGTAGAGTCCACAACTAAAGAAGAGAAGGAGTGTGGTGATGTAGTGTCCACAACTAAAGAAGAGAGGGAGTGTGGTGATGAGAGTCCACAACTAAAGAAGAGAGGTGTGTGGTGTCCAGTGTGGTGATGTAGTGTCCACAACTAAAGAAGAGAGGGAGTGTGGTGATGTAGTGTCACAACTAAAGAAGTGAAGGAGTGTGGTGATGTAGAGTCCACAACTAAAGAAGAGAGGGAGTGTGGTGATGTAGAGTCCACAACTAAAGAAGAGGGAGTGTGGTGATGTAGAGTCCACAACTAAAGAAGAGAGGGAGTGTGGTGATGTAGAGTCCACAACTAAAGAAGAGAGGGAGTGTGGTGATGTAGAGTCCACAACTAAAGAAGAGAAGGGAGTGTGGTGATGTAGAGTCTACAACTAAAGAAGTGAAGGAGTGGTGATGTAGAGTCCACAACTAAAGAAGAGAAGGAGTGTGGTGATGTAGAGTCCACAACTAAAGAAGAGAGGGAGTAGTGGTGATGTAGTCCACAACTAAAGAAGAGAGGGAGTGTGGTGATGTAGAGTCCACAACTAAAGAAGAGAGAGAGTGTGGTGATGTAGAGTCCACAACTAAAGAAGAGAGGGAGTGTGGTGATGTAGAGTCCACAACTAAAGAAGATAGGGAGTGTGGTGATGTAGAGTCACAACTAAAGAAGAGAGGAGTGTGGTGATGTAGAGTCCACAACTAAAGAAGAGAGTGTGGTGATGTAGAGTCCACAACTAAAGAAGAGAGAGAGTGTGGTGATGTAGAGTCCACAACTAAAGAAGAGAGGGAGTGTGGTGATGTAGAGTCCACAACTAAAGAAGAGAGAGAGTGTGGTGATGTAGAGTCCACAACTAAAGAAGAGAGGGAGTGTGGTGATGTAGTGTCCACAACTAAAGAAGAGAGGGAGTGTGGTGATGTAGAGTCCACAACTAAAGAAGAGAGAGAGTGTGGTGATGTAGAGTCCACAACTAAAGAAGTGAAGGAGTGTGGTGATGTAGAGTCCACAACTAAAGAAGTGAAGGAGTGTGGGGATGTAAAGTCCACAACTAAAGAAGAGAGGAGTGTGGTGATGTAGTGTGGTGATGTAGAGTCCACAACTAAAGAAGAGAAGGGAGTGTGGTGATGTAGAGTCCACAACTAAAGAAGAGAAGGGAGTGTGGTGATGTAGTGTCCACAACTAAAGAAGAGAGGGAGTGTGGTGATGTAGTGTCCACAACTAAAGAAGAGAGGGAGTGTGGTGATGTAGTGTCCACAACTAAAGAAGAGAGGGAGTGTGGTGATGTAGAGTCCACAACTAAAGAAGAGAGGGAGTGTGGTGATGTAGAGTCCACAACTAAAGAAGAGAGGGAGTGTGGTGATGTAGAGTCCACAACTAAAGAAGAGAGGGAGTGTGGTGATGTAGAGTCCACAACTAAAGAAGAGAGGGAGTGTGGTGATGTAGAGTCCACAACTAAAGAAGAGAGGGAGTGTGGTGATGTAGTGTCCACAACTAAAGAAGAGAGGGAGTGTGGTGATGTAGAGTCCACAACTAAAGAAGAGAGAGAGTGTGGTGATGTAGTAGTCCACATCTTTGTAAGTCCCCTTGATTTAGCACTGTGTGAAGAGAGAGAGTGTGGCATGTAGAGTCCACAACTAAAGAAGAGAGAGAGTGTGTGGTGATGTAGAGTCCACAACTAAAGAAGAGAGAGAGTGTGGTGATGTAGAGTCCACAACTAAAGAAGAGAGGGAGTGTGGTGACAGAGTCCACAACTAAAGAAGAGAGAGAGGAGATGTAGACCACAACTAAAGAAGAGAGGGAGTGTGGTGATGTAGTGTCCACAACTAAAGAAGAGAGGGAGTGGTGATGTAGAGTCCACAACTAAAGAAGAGAAGGAGTGTGGTGATGTAGAGTCCACAACTAAAGAAGTGAAGGAGTGTGGTGATGTAGAGTCCACAACTAAAGAAGTGAAGGAGTGTGGGGATGTAAAGTCCACAACTAAAGAAGAGAGGGAGTGTGGTGATGTAGTGTGGTGATGTAGAGTCCACAACTAAAGAAGTGAAGGAGTGTGGTGATGTAGAGTCCACAACTAAAGAAGTGAAGGAGTGTGGGGATGTAGAGTCCACAACTAAAGAAGAGAGAGAGTGTGGTGATGTAGAGTCCACAACTAAAGAAGAGAGGGAGTGTGGTGATGTAGTGTGGTGATGTAGTGTCCACAACTAAAGAAGTGAAGGAGTGTGGTGATGTAGTGTGTGGTGATGTAGTGTCCACAACTAAAGAAGAGAGGGAGTGTGGTGATGTAGAGTCCACAACTAAAGAAGAGAGGGAGTGTGGTGATGTAGTGTCCACAACTAAAGAAGAGAGGGAGTGTGGTGATGTAGTGTCCACAACTAAAGAAGAGAGGGAGTGTGGTGATGTAGAGTCCACAACTAAAGAAGAGAAGGGAGTGTGGTGATGTAGAGTCCACAACTAAAGAAGAGAGGGAGTGTGGTGATGTAGAGTCCACAACTAAAGAAGAGAGGGAGTGTGGTGATGTAGAGTCCACAACTAAAGAAGAGAGGGAGTGTGGTGATGTAGAGTCCACAACTAAAGAAGAGAGGGAGTGTGGTGATGTAGAGTCCACAACTAAAGAAGAGAAGGGAGTGTGGTGATGTAGAGTCCACAACTAAAGAAGAGAGGGAGTGTGGTGATGTAGAGTCCACAACTAAAGAAGAGAGGGAGTGTGGTGATGTAGAGTCCACAACTAAAGAAGTGAAGGAGTGTGGTGATGTAGAGTCCACAACTAAAGAAGTGAAGGAGTGTGGGGATGTAAAGTCCACAACTAAAGAAGAGAGGGAGTGTGGTGATGTAGTGTGGTGATGTAGAGTCCACAACTAAAGAAGTGAAGGAGTGTGGTGATGTAGAGTCCACAACTAAAGAAGTGAAGGAGTGTGGGGATGTA
>NW_024605418.1:0-4638 GCF_018296145.1 Oncorhynchus tshawytscha | reverse complement strand
GTGTCACGCCCTGGTCAAAGTATTTTGTGTTTATCTTTAATTGTGGTATGTTTGTCTTGGGGTTTTGGTGGTGGTATTGGGATTGTAGCTTAGTGGGTTGTCTAGCAAGGTCTATGGCTGTCTGGAGTGGTTCTCAATCAGAGGCAGGTGCTTATCGTTGTCTCTGATTGGGAACCATATTTAGGCAGCCATATTCTTGAGTTTGTCGTGGGTGATTGTCCTTAGTGTCCTATGTGTACTCTCTGTTAGTTTGCACCAGATAGGCTGTTTCGGTTTCGTTTATTGTTTTTTGTAAGTTCGTGTTTCTTTGTTGTATTAAACATGGATCGCAATCGACACGCTGCAGTTTGGTCCGACTCTCCTTCATCACCACTAGAAAACCGTTACAGAATCACCCACCAACCAAGGACCAAGCGGCGTGGTAAACAGAGGCAGCAGCAACAGCAGCAGCAGCAGCAGCAGCAGCAAAGACAGCAGCAGGAGCAAAGGCAGCAGCAGGGAGAAGCAACAGAGGCAGCAGCAGCATTGGGAGAGGCTGCACTCTTTGGATAAATGGACTTGGGAGGAGATCCTTGACGGACAAGGACCCTGGGCAGAGCCATGGATGGAATTGGAGCTGTCGGCGAAGCAGAGTGCTGAGTCTGAGAGTGTGGAGGATGTATTGGACAGAGTAGAAAGAAAGGTGTGGGCTTGGCATAGCATGCACGGCATACCAGTGCCAGCACCACGCATCAGGCCTACAGTCTGCCGTCAGTCTGCCCAGCACCGCCAGTCTGCCCCAGCACCGCCAGTCTGCCCAGCGTCGCCCAGTCTGCCCAGCGCCGCCAGATCTGCCAGTCAGCCAGACTCTTCCAGATCTGCCAGTCAGCCAGACTCTTCCAGATCTGCCAGTCAACCAGACTCTTCCAGATCTGCCAGTCAACCAGACTCTCCCACCTGTTCAGCGCTGCCCGAGCTTTTCTCCTCTACAGCGCTGCTGGAGTCTCCCGCCTGTTCAGCGCAGCCAGAGCCTTTCTCCTCTCCTGCGCGGCCGGAGTCTCCCGCCTGTTCAGCGCAGCCAGTCTGCACGGAGCTGCCAGTCTGTAAGGAGCTGTCAGTCTGCACGGAGCTGCCGGTCTGCACGGAGCTGCCGGTCTGCACGGGAGCTGCCGGTCTGCACGGAGCTGCGGTCTGCACGGAGCTGCCGGTCTGCACGGAGCTGCCAGTCTGCACGGAGCTGCCAGTCTGCACGGAGCTACCAGTCTGCAAGGAGCTGCCAGTCTGTAAGGAGCTGCCAGTCTGCACGGAGCCGCCAGAGCTGCCAGTCTGTAAGAAGCCGCCAGAGCTGTCAGCCTACATGGAGCAGCCAGAGCTGTCAGTCTGCATGAAGCAGCCAGAGATGTCAGTCTGCATGGAGCAGCCAGTCTGCATGGAGCAGCCAGTCTGCATGGAGCAGCCAGTCTGCAAGGAGCAGCCAGTCTGCAAGGAGCTGTCAGTCTGCACGGAGCTGCCAGTCTGCACGGAGCTGCCAGTCTGCACGGAGCTGCCAGTCTGCACGGAGCTGCCAGTCTGCACGGAGCTGCCAGTCTGTAAGGAGCTGCCAGAGCTGTCAGCCTACATGGAGCAGCCAGAGCTGTCAGTCTGCATGAAGCAGCCAGAGATGTCAGTCTGCATAGAGCAGCCAGTCTGCATGGAGCAGCCAGTCTGCATGGAGCTGTCAGTCTGCAAGGAGCTGTCAGTCTGCAAGGAGCTGTCAGTCTGCAAGGAGCTGTCAGTCTGCAAGGAGCTGTCAGTCTGCACGGAGCTGTCAGTCTGCACGGAGCTGTCAGTCTGCAAGGAGCTGCCAGGCTGCAAGGAGCAGCCAGTCAGCACGGAGCTCCAGAGCTGTCAGTCTGTAAGAAGCCGCCAGAGCTGTCAGCCTATATGGAGCAGCTAGTGCCGCCAGTCTGCCCAGCGCCGCCAGTGCCCCCCGTCTGCCCAGCGTCACCAGTCTGCCCAGCGCCGTCAGTCTGCCCAGCACCGCCAGTCTGCCCAGCACCGCCAGTCTGCCCAGCACCGCCAGTCTGCCCAGCATCGCCAGTCTGCCCAGCGCCGCCAGATCTGCCAGTCAGCCAGACTCTTCCAGATCTGCCAGCAGCAGACTCTTCCAGATCTGCCAGTCAACCAGACTCTTCCAGATCTGCCAGTCAGCCAGACTCTTCCAGATCTGCCAGTCAACCAGACTCTTCCAGATCTGCCAGTCAACCAGACTCTTCCAGATCTGCCAGTCAACCAGACTCTTCCCAGATCTGCCAGTCAACCAGACTCTTCCAGATCTGCCAGTCAACCAGACTCTTCCAGATCTGCCAGTCAACCAGACTTTTCCAGATCTGCCAGTCAACCAGACTCTTCCAGATCTGCCAGTCAACCAGACTCTTCCAGATCTGCCAGTCAACCAGACTCTTCCAGATCTGCCAGTCAACCAGACTCTTCCAGATCTGCCAGTCAACCAGACTCTTCCAGATCTGCCAGTCAATCAGACTCTTCCAGATCCGCCAGTCAGCCGGGATCTGCCAGAACTGCCAGTCAACCAGGATCCGCCAGTCGGCCAGGATCCGCCAGTCGGCCAGGATCCGCCAGTCGGCCAGGATCCGCCAGAGCTGCCAGTCGGCCAGGATCTGCCAGTCAGCCAGGATCCGCCAGTCTGCCAGGATCAGTTAGATCCGCCATTCAGCCAGGATCCGCCAGTCGGCCAGGATCCGCCAGTCAGCCAGGATCCGCCAGTCTGCCAGGATCCGCCAGTCTGCCAGGATCCGCCAGTCTGCCAGGATCCGCCAGAAGTGCCAGTCTGCCAGGATCCTCCAGTCTGCCAGGATCCACCAGTCAGCCAGGATCCGCCAGAACTGCCAGTCTGCCAGGATCCTCCAGTCTGCCAGGATCCACCAGTCAGCCAGGATCCGCCAGAACTGCCAGTCTGCCAGGATCCGCCAGTCGGCCAGGATCCGCCAGTCGGCCAGGATCCGCCAGTCGGCCAGGATCCGCCAGAACTGCCAGGATCCGCCAGTCTGCCAGGATCCGCCAGTCAGCCAGGATCCGCCAGTCAGCCAGGATCCACCAGTCAGCCAGGATCCGCCAGAAGTGCCAGTCAGCCAGGATCTGCCGGAACCACCAGCCAGCCAGGAGCTGGTAGATCTATCTACCTGCCTGAGCTTCCTCTCACTCCTGAGCTTCCTCTCACTCCTGAGCTTCCTCTCACTCCCGAGCTTCCTCTCACTCCCGAGCTTCCTCTCACTCCCGAGCTTCCTCTCACTCCCGAGCTTCCTCTCACTCCCGAGCTTCCTCTCACTCCCGAGCTTCCTCTCACTCCCGAGCTTCCTCTCACACCCGAGCTTTCTCTCACACCCGAGCTTTCTCTCACTCCCGAGCTTTCTTTCACTCCCGAGCTTTCTCTCACTCCAGAGCTTCCCCTCAGTCCCGAGCTGCCTCAGTCCGGAGCTGTCCTTCAGTCCCGATCTGCTCCTCAGTCCAGTGGGGTTCTGGGTGAGGACTACTAGGCCATGGTCGGCGGCGAGGTGGACTATCCAGGGACGAAGGGAGAGGGGACTAAGACATTAAATGAGTGGGGTCCACGTCCCCGCGCCGGAGCCGCCACCATGGACAGACGCCCACCCGGACCCTCCCTATTGTTTTGAGGTGCGTTCGGGAGTCCGCACCTTAGGGGGTTCTGTCACGCCCTGGTCAAAGTATTTTGTGTTTATCTTTATGTATTTGGTCAGACCAGGGTGTGGCATGGGGTTTTTGTAATTGTGGTATGTTTGTCTTGGGGTTTTGGTGGTGGTATTGGGATTGTAGCTTAGTGGGTTGTCTAGCAAGGTCTATGGCTGTCTGGAGGGTTCTCAATCAGAGGCAGGTGCTTATCGTTGTCTCTGATTGGGAACCATATTTAGGCAGCCATATTCTTTGAGTTTGTCGTGGGTGATTGTCCTTAGTGTCCTATGTGTACTCTCTGTTAGTTTGCACCAGATAGGCTGTTTCGGTTTCGTTTATTGTTTTTTGTAAGTTCGTGTTTCTTTGTTGTATTAAACATGGATCGCAATCGACACGCTGCAGTTTGGTCCGACTCTCCTTCATCACCACTAGAAAACCGTTACAGTTAGGCACATTAGTTTATGTGGATATTTCCATAACAGGAAGCCTGGGCCTATAGTGTACTACATTATAACTGTGTTAGGCATATTAGTTTATGTGGATATTTCCATAACAGGAAGCCTGGGCCTATAGTGTACTACATTATAACTGTGTTAGGCATATTAGTTTATATGGATATTTCCATAACAGGAAGCCTGGGCCTATAGTGTACTACATTATAACTGTGTTAGGCATATTAGTTTATATGGATATTTCCATAACAGGAAGCCTAAGTGTACTACATTATAACGGAAGCCAGGAAGCCTGGGCCTACATTATAACTGTGTTAGGCATATTAGTTTACATGGATATTATAACAGGAAGCCCGGCCTATAGTGTACTACATTATAACTGTGCATATTAGTTTATATGGATATTTCCATAACAGGAAGCCTGGGCCTATTGTACTACATTATAACGGTGTTAGGTATTAGTTTATATGGATATTTCCATAACAGGAAGCTTATAGTGTACTACATTATAACTGTGTTA
>NW_024605417.1:0-4636 GCF_018296145.1 Oncorhynchus tshawytscha | reverse complement strand
CCTAAAGCCAACACCTCATTTGGCCGCCTTTCCTTCCAGTTCTCTGCTGCCTGTGACTGGAACAAATTGCAAAAATCGCTGAAGTTGGAACTTTTATTTCCCTCATAATAACGGTTTTCTAGTGGTGATGAAAGAGAGTCGGACTAAACTGCAGCGTGTCGATTACGATCCATGTTTAATATAACAAAGAACCACGAACTTACAAAAAAACAATAAACGAAACCGAAACAGCCTATCTGGTGCAAACTAACAACGAGCAATACACATAGGACACTAAGGACAATCACCATTTGACACCCTCAAAAGAATATGGCTGCCTAAATATGGTTCCCAATCAGAGACAACGATAAGCATCTGCCTCTGATTGAGAAACCACTCCAGACAGCCATAGACTTTGCTAGACAACCCACTAAGTACAATCCCAATACCACCACCAAAACCCCAAGACAAACACACCACAATTACAAAAACCCCATGCCACACCCTGGCCTGACCAAATACATAAAGATGAACACAAAATACTTTGACCAGGGCGTGACAGAACCCCCCTAAGGTGCGGACTCCCGAACGCACCTCAAAACAATAGGGAGGGTCCGGGTGGGCGTCTGTCCATGGTGGCGGCTCGGGCGCGGGACGTGGACCCCACTCATTTAATGTCTTAGTCCCCTCTCCCTTCGGTCCCTGGATAGTCCACCCGCGCCGCCGACCATGGCCTAGTAGTCCTCACCCAGAACCCCACTGGACTGAGGAGCAGATCGGGACTGAAGGACAGCTCGGGACTGAGGCAGCTCGGGACTGAGGGGAAGCTCGGGAGTGAGAGAAAGCTCAGGAGTGAGAGGAAGCTCAGGAGTGAGAGGAAGCTCAGGAGTGAGAGGAAGCTCAGGAGTGAGAGGAAGCTCAGGCAGGTTGGAGTGGAGGAAGCCAGGATCCTGGCAGGCTGGTGGTTCCTGCAGACCCTGGCTGGCTGGTGTCTCCTGGCGGATCCTGGCTGACTGGTGGGTCCTGGAGATCAAGTGATCCTGGGCTGACTGGCGGATCCTGGCTGACTGGCGGATCCTGGCAGACGGCGGATCCTGGACTGGCGGATCCCAGACTGGCGGATCCTGGCAGACTGGCGGATCCTGGCAGACTGGCGGATCCTGGCAGACTGGCGGATCTAACTGATCCTGGTGACTGGCGGATCCTGGCGACTGGCAGATCCTGGCCGACTGGCAGATCCTGGCCGACTGGCAGATCCTGGGCCGACTGGCAGATCCTGGCCGACTGGCAGATCCTGGGCCGACTGGCAGATCCTGGCCGACTGGCAGATCCTTATCACTGGCAGATCCCCAGCCTCTGGGCGGATCCTGGCAGACTGGCGGATCCTGGCAGACTGGCGGATCCTGGCAGAGACTTCATGATCCTGGGCTGACTGGCGGATCCTGGTTGACTGGCACTTCTGGCGGATCCTGAAAGACTGGCGGATCCTGGCTGACTGGCGGATCATGGATCATGGATCCTGGCTGACTGGCGGATCCTGGCCTGACTGGTGATCCTGGCTGACTGGCGGATCCTGGCAGACTGGCGGATCCTGGCTGAATGGCGGATCTAACTGATCCTGGCAGACTGGCGGATCCTGGCCGACTGGCAGATCCTGGCCGACTGGCAGATCCTGGCCGACTGGCAGATCCTGGCTGACTGGCAGATCCTGGCCGACTGGCAGATCCTGGCTGGCGGATCCTGGCAGACTGGCGGATCCTGGCAGACTGGCAGTTCTGGGCGGATCCCTGGCAGACTGGCAGTTCTGGCGATCCTGGCAGACTGGCGGGATCCTGGCAGACTGGGCGGATCCTGGCAGACTAGTGGATCCTGGCTGAGATCCTTTAATACGACTGGCAGATCCTTAGGCCGACTGGCAGCCCTGGCGGATCCTGGCAGACTGGGCGGATCCTGGCAGACTGGGCAGCTCTGGCGGATCCTGGCAGACTGGCGGATCCTGGCAGACTGGCGGATCCTGGCAGACTAGCTGATCCTGGCAGACTAGCTGATCCTGGCTGACTGGCACTCTGGCGGATCCTGAAAGACTGGCGGATCCTGGCTGACGGGCGGATCATGGACTGGGCGGATCCTGGCTGACTGGCGGATCCTGGCTGACTGGCGGATCCTGGCCGACAAGCAGTTCTGGCAGATCCTGGCTACGGATCTGGAAGAGTCTGGTTGACTGGGCAGATCTGGAAGAGTCTGGTTGACTGGCAGATCTGGAAGAGTCTGGTTGACTGGCAGATCTGGAAGGGTCTGGTTGACTGGGCAGATCTGGAAGGGTCTGGGTTGACTGGCAGATCTGGAAGAGTCTGGTTGACTGGCAGATCTGGAAGAGTCTGGTTGACTGGCAGATCTGGAAGAGTCTGGCTGACTGGCAGATCTGGAAGGTCTGGCTGACTGGCAGATCTGGAAGAGTCTGGCAGACTAAGCAGATCTGAAGGCAGGCCGGCGGCGCAGTAGCAGACTGGAAGGCGCCCGGGCAGACGCGCCCCGGGCAGACTAGCGGCGCTGGGCAGAGTCTGGGCTGACTGGCAGATCTGGAAGAGACTGGCTGGCTGGCAGATCTGGGAAGAGTCTGGCTGACTGGCAGATCTGGCGGCGCTGGGCGGGACTGAAGCGTGCTGGGGCAGACTGGCAGTGCTGGGCAGACTGGCGATGCTGGGCAGACTGGGCGTGCTGGGCAGACTGATGGCGCTGGGCAGACTGGCGACGCTGGGCAGACTGGCGATGCTGGGCAGATCTGGACGGCGCTGGGCAGACTGGTGATGCTGGGCAGACTGGCGGTGCTGGGCAGACTGGCGATGCTGGGCAGACGAAGCGGCGCTGGGCAGACGGGGGCACTGGCGGCGCTGGGCAGACTGGCGGCACTAGCTGCTCCATAGGCCGACAGCTCTGGCGGCTTCTTACAGACACCGGACCGCTCTGGCGGCCCCGTGCTGACTGGCAGCTCCTTGCAGACTGGGCAGCCCCTTACAGACTGACAGCCCGTGCAGACTGACAGCCCGCAGACTGACAGCCCGCAGACTGGCTGCTCCATGCAGACTGGCTCCATGCAGACTGGACAGCTCTGGCTGCTTCATGCAGACTGGCAGCTCGGGCTGCTTCATGCAGACTGACAGCCTTAGCTGCCCACCATGCGGACTGACAGCTCTGGCTGCTCCATGCGGACTGACAGCCTGGCTGCTCCATGCGGACTGACAGCCTTGGCTGCTCCATGCGGACTGACAGCTCTGGCTGCTCCATGTAGACTGCTGCTTCATGCAGACTGGCGAAGTCGGCTGCTTCATGTAGACTGATGCAGCTCTGGCTGCTCCAGACTGGCCAGTTTCATGCAGACTGGCAGTCAGCAGCTGCTTCATGTAGACTGACAGCTCTGGTTGCCCATGCAGACTGACAGCTCTGATCGCTCCATGCAGACTGACAGCTCTGACTGCTCCATGCAGACTGACAGCTCTGACTGCTCCATGCAGACTGACAGCTCTGGCTGCTTCATGCAGACTGGCAGCCTTGGCTGCGCTGAACAGGCGGGAGATTCTGCAGCGCTGTGTCGGAGGAAGGCTCTGGCTGCGCTAAACAGGCGGAAGACTCCGGCAGCGCCAGAGGAGGAGGCCTCTGGCTGCGCTGAACAGGCGGGAGGCTCCGCAGCGCTGTAGAGGAGAAAGGCTCTGGCTGCGCTGAACAGGCGGGAGGCCTGCAGCGCTGTAGAGGAGGAAAGCTCTGGCTGCGTTAAACAGGCGGGAGACCTCCAGCAGCGCAGGAGAGGAGAAAAGCGCTGGCTGCGCCTGGAACAGGCGAGGCACACTGTAGGCCTGATGCGTGGTGCTGGCACTGGTATGCCGTGCAGCTGCTATGCCAAGCCCACACCTTTCTCTCTACCTGTCCAATACATCCTCCACACTCTCAGACTCAGCACCTGCTTCGCCTCGACAGCTCCAGTTCCATCCATGGCTCTGGCTCAGGGTCCTTGTCCGTCAAGGATCTCCTCCTAAGTCCATTTATCCAAAGAGTGCAGCTTCCCCAATGTTGCTGCTGCCTTCTGTTGCTTCTCCTGCTGCTGCCCTGCTGCTCCTGCTGCTGCCTTTGCTGTTGCTGCTGTTGCTCCTGCTGCACCTGCCTTCTCCTGCTGCTGCTGTTGCTGCTGCCTCTGTTTACCACGCCGCTTGGTCCTTGGTTGGTGGGTGATTCTGTAACGGTTTTCTAGTGGTGATGAAAGAGAGTCGGACCAAACTGCAGCGTGTCGATTGCGATCCATGTTTAATATAACAAAGAACCACGAACTTACAAAAAAAACAATAAACGAAACCGAAACAGCCTATCTGGTGCAAACTAACAACGAGTACACATAGGACACTAAGGACAATCACCCACGACACCCTCAAAGAATATGGCTGCCTAAATATGGTTCCCAATCAGAGACAACGATAAGCATCTGCCTCTGATTGAGAACCACTCCAGACAGCCATAGACTTTGCTAGACAACCCACTAAGCTACAATCCCAATACCACCACCAAAACCCCAAGACAAACACACCACAATTACAAAAACCCCATGCCACACCCTGGCCTGACCAAATACATAAAGATGAACACAAAATACTTTGACCAGGGCGTGACA
>NW_024605416.1:0-4634 GCF_018296145.1 Oncorhynchus tshawytscha | reverse complement strand
TGCCATGGTGGTTCCTCTGTGTGAGAGGTGTCTCACGGAAACATGGCTCACTGGAGAGACGCAACCAAGCGGTGCAGCCAGCGGGTTTCTCCACGCATCGCGCCGACAGAAACAAACATCTTTCTGGTAAGAAGACGGGCGGGCGTATGCCTTATGGCCAACGTGACATGGTGATGAAAGAAACATACAGGAACTCAAATCCTTCTGTTCACCTGATTTAGAATTCCTCACAATCAAATGTAGACCGCATTATCTACCAAGAGAATTCTCTTCGATTATAATCACAGCCGTATATATCCCCCCCAAGCAGACATCGATGGCTCTGAACGAACTTTTTATTTAACTCTCTGCAAACTGGAAACGATTTATCCGGAGGCTGCATTCATTGTAGCTGGGATTTTAACAAGGCTAATCTGAAAACAAGACTCCCCTAAATTTTATCAGCATATCGATTGCGCAACCAGGGTGGAAAGACCCTGGATCATTGTTACTCTAACTTCCGCGACGCATATAAGGCCCTGCCCCGCCCTTTCGAAAAGCTGACCACGACTCCATTTTGCTGATCCCTGCCTACAGACAGAAACTAAACAAGAAGCTCCCACGCTGAGGTCTGTCCAACGCTGGTCCGACCAAGCTGACTCCACACTCCAAGACTGCTTCCCCCATCACGTGGACTGGGAGATGTTTCGTATTGCATCAGACAACAACATTGACGAATACGCTGATTCGGTGTGCGAGTTCATTAGAACGTGCGTTGAAGATGTCGTTCCCCATAGCAACGATTAAAACATTCCCTAACCAGAAACCGTGGATTGATGGCAGCATTCGTGTGAAACTGAAGGCACGAACCACTGCTTTTAATCAGGGCAAGGTGTCTGGTAAACATGACTGAATACAAACAGTGCAGCTATTCCCTCCCGCAAGGCTATCAAACAAGCTAAGCGCCAGTACAGAGACAAAGTAGAATCTCAATTCAACGGCTCAGACACAAGAGGTATGTGGCAGGGTCTACAGTCAATCACGGACTCACAGGAAGAAACCCAGCCCAGTCACGGACCAGGATGTTTTGCTCCCAGGCAGACTAAATAACTTTTTGCCCGCTTTGAGGACAATACAGTGCCACTGACACGGCCTGCAACGGAAACATGCGGTCTCTCCTTCACTGCAGCCGAAGTGAGTAAGACATTTAAACGTGTTAACCCTCGCAAGGCTGCAGGCCCAGACGGCATCCCCAGCCGCGCCCTCAGAGCATGCGCAGACCAGCTGGCCGGTGTGTTTACGGACATATTCAATCAATCCCTATACCAGTCTGCTGTTCCCACATGCTTCAAGAGGGCCACCAAATCAAATCAAATCAAATCAAATTTATTTATATAGCCCTTCGTACATCAGCTGATATCTCAAAGTGCTGTACAGAAACCCAGTCTAAAACCCCAAACAGCAAGCAATGCAGGTGTAGAAGCACGGTGGCTAGGAAAAACTCCCTAGAAAGGCCAAAACCTAGGAAGAAACCTAGAGAGGAACCAGGCTATGTGGGGTGGCCAGTCCTCTTCTGGCTGTGCCGGGTGGAGATTATAACAGAACATGGCCAAGATGTTCAAATGTTCATAAATGACCAGCATGGTCGAATAATAATAAGGCAGAACAGTTGAAACTGGAGCAGCAGCACAGTCAGGTGGAAGTTGAAACTGGAGCAGCAGCATGGCCAGGTGGACTGGGGACAGCAAGGAGTCATCATGTCAGGTAGTCCTGGGGCATGGTCCTAGGGCTCAGGTCAGTTGAAACTGGAACAGCAGCATGGCCAGGTGGACTGGGGACAGCAAGGAGTCATCATGTCAGGTAGTCCTGGAGCTCAGGTCCTAGGGCTCAGGTCCTCCGAGAGAGAGAAAGAAAGAGAGAAGGAGAGAATTAGAGAACGCACACTTACATTCACACAGGACACCGAATAGGACAGGAGAAGTACTCCAGATATAACAAACTGACCCCAGCCCCCGACACATAAACTACTGCAGCATAAATACTGGAGGCTGAGACAGGAGGGGTCAGGAGACACTGTGGCCCCATCCGAGGTCACCCCCGGACAGGGCCAAACAGGAAGGATATAACCCCACCCACTTTGCCAAAGCACAGCCCCCACACCACTAGAGGGATATCTTCAACCACCAACTTACCATCCTGAGACAAGGCTGAGTATAGCCCACAAAGATCTCCGCCACGGCACAACCCAAGGGGGGCGCCAACCCAGACAGGATGACCACAACAGTGAATCAACCCACTCAGGTGACGCACCCCCTCCAGGGACGCATGAGAGAGCCCCAGTAAGCCAGTGACTCAGCCCCTGTAATAGGGTTAGAGGCAGAGAATCCCAGTGGAAAGAGGGGAATCGGCCAGGCAGAGACAGCAAGGGCGGTTCGTTGCTCCAGAGCCGTTCCGTTCACCTTCCCACTCCTGGGCCAGACTACACTCAATCATATGACCCACTGAAGAGATGAGTCTTCAGTAAAGACTTAAAGGTTGAGACCGAGTTTGCGTCTCTGACATGGGTAGGCAGACCGTTCCATAAAAATGGAGCTCTATAGGAGAAAGCCCTGCCTCCAGCTGTTTGCTTAGAAATTCTAGGGACAATTAGGAGGCCTGCGTCTTGTGACCGTAGCGTATGTGTAGGTATGTACGGCAGGACCAAATCAGAGAGATAGGTAGGAGCAAGCCCATGTAATGCTTTGTAGGTTAGCAGTAAAACCTTGAAATCAGCCCTTGCTTTGACAGGAAGCCAGTGTAGAGAGGCTAGCACTGGAGTAATATGATCAAATTTTTTTGGTTCTAGTCAAGATTCTAGCAGCCGTATTTAGCACTAACTGAAGTTTATTTAGTGCTTTATCCGGGTAGCCGGAAAATAGAGCATTGCAGTAGTCTAACCTAGAAGTACACCATTGTTCCTGTTCCCAAGAAAGCTAAGGTAACTGAGCTAAACGACTACCGCCCCGTAGCACTCACATCCGTCATCATGAAGTGCTTTGAGAGACTAGTCAAGGACCATATCACCTCCACCCTACCTGACACCCTTGACCCACTCCAATTTGCCACCCGCCCAAATAGGTCCACAGACGATGCAATCTCAACCACACTGCACACTGCCCTAACCCATCTGGACAAGAGGAATACCTATGTGAGAATGCTGTTCATCGACTACAGCTCGGCATTCAACACCATAGTACCCTCCAAGCTCGTCATCAAGCTCGAGACCCTGGGTCTCGACCCCGCCCTGTGCAACTGGGTACTGGACTTCCTGACGGGCCGCCCCAGGTGGTGAGGGTAGGCAACAACATCTCCTCCCGCTGATCCTCAACACTGGGGCCCCACAAGGGTGCGTTCTGAGCCCCTCTCCTGTACTCCCTGTTCACCCACGACTGCGTGGCCATGCACGCTCCAACTCAATCATCAAGTTTGCGGACAACACAACAGTGGTAGGCTTGATTACCAACAACGACGAGACGGCCTACAGGGAGGAGGTGAGGGCCCTCGGAGTGTGGTGTCAGGAAAATAACCTCACACTCAACGTCAACAAAACTAAGGAGATGATTGTGGACTTCAGGAAACAGCAGAGGGAACACCCCCATCCTCATCGATGGAACAGTAGTGAGAGGGTAGCAAGTTTTAAGTTCCTCGGCATACACATCACAGACAAACTGAATTGGTCCACTCACACAGACAGCATCGTGAGGAAGGCGCAGCAGCGCCTCTTCAACCTCAGGAGGCTGAAGAAATTCGGCTTGTCACCAAAAGCACTCACAAACTTCTACAGATGCACAATCGAGAGCATCCTGGCGGGCTGTATCACCGCCTGGTATGGCAACTGCACCGCCCTCAACCGTAAGCTCTCCAGAGGGTAGTGAGGTCTGCACACGCATCACCGGGGCAAACTACCTGCCTCCACGACACCTACACCACCCGATGCTACAGGAAGGCCATAAAGATCATCAGGACATCAACCACCCGAGCCACTGCCTGTTCACCCCGCTGCCATCCAGAAGGCGAGGTCAGTACAGGTGCATCAAAGCTGGGCCCGAGAGGCTGAAAACAGCTTCTATCTCAAGGCCATCAGACTGTTAAACAGCCACCACTAACATTGAGTGGCTACTGCCAACACACTGTCAATGACACTGACTCTACTCCAGCCACTTTAATCATGGGAATTGATGGGAAATGATGTAAATATATCACTAGCCACTTTAAACAATGCTACCTTATATAATGTTACTTACCCTACATTGTTCATCTCATATGCATACGTTGATACTGTACTCTATATCATCGACTGCATCCTTATGTAATACATGTATCACTAGCCACTTTAATTATGCCACTTGGTTTACATACTCATCTCATATGTATATACTGTACTCAATATCATCTACTGTATCTTGCCTATGCTGCTCTGTACCATCACTCATTAATATATCCTTATGTACATATTCTTTATCCTTACACTGTGTATGACAGTAGTTTTTTTTTTTTTTTAATTGTTAGTTAGATTACTTGCTCGTTATTACTGCATTGTCGGAACTAGAAGCACAAGCATTTCGCTACACTCGCATTAACATCTGCTAACCATGTGTATGTGACAAATAAATTTG
>NW_024605415.1:0-4634 GCF_018296145.1 Oncorhynchus tshawytscha | reverse complement strand
TATAATAGATAAATTAGATATAGCTGGTCTGTCATAATATAATAGAGACAGTAGATCTAGCTGGTCTGTTATACTATAATTGTGACAGTAGGTCTAGCTGGTCTGTCATACTATAATTGTGACAGTAGGTCTAGCTGGTTTGTCATATTACAGAGAAAGTAGATCTAGCTGGTCTGTCATATTATAAAAGAGACAGTAGATCTAGCTGGTCTGTCATACTATAATTGTGACAGTAGGTCTAGCTGGTCTGTCATATTGAAATAGAGACAGTAGATCTAGCTGGTCTGTCATAATATAATAGAGACAGTAGATCTAGCTGGTCTGTCATACTATAATAGAGACAGTAGATCTAGCTGGTCTGTCATATATAATAGAGACAGTAGATCTAGCTGGTCTGTCATAATATAAAAGAGATAGTAGATAAGTAGATCTAGCTGGTCTGTCATACTATAATAGAGACAGTAGATCTAGCTGGTCTGTCATAATATAATAGAGACAGTAGATCTAGCTGGTCTGTCATAATATAATAGTGACAGTAGATCTAGCTGGTCTGTCATATTATAATAGAGACAGTAGATCTAGCTGGTCTGTCATAATATAATAGAGACAGTAGATCTAGCTGGTCTGTCATATATAATAGAGACAGTAGATCTAGCTGGTCTGTCATAATATAATAGAGACAGTAGATCTAGCTGGTCTGTCATATTGTAATAGAGACAGTAGATCTAGCTGGTCTGTCATACTATAATAGAGACAGTAGATCTAGCTGGTCTGTCATAATATAATAGAGACAGTAGATCTAGCTGGTCTGTCATACTATAATAGAGACAGTAGATCTAGCTGGTCTGTCATAATATAATAGAGACAGTAGATCTAGCTGGTCTGTCATAATATAATAGATAAATTAGATCTAGCTGGTCTGGCATAATATAATAGAGACAGTAGATCTAGCTGGTCTGTCATACTATAATTGTGACAGTAGGTCTAGCTGGTCTGTCATACTATAATTGAGACAGTAGGTCTAGCTGGTTTGTCATATTACAGAGAAAGTAGATCTAGCTGGTCTGTCATATTATAATAGAGACAGTAGATCTAGCTGGTCTGTCATACTATAATTGTGACAGTAGGTCTAGCTGGTCTGTCATATTAAAATAGAGACAGTAGATCTAGCTGGTCTGTCATAATATAATAGAGACAGTAGATCTAGCTGGTCTGTCATACTATAATAGAGACATTAGATCTAGCTGGTCTGTCATAATATAATAGAGACAGTAGATCTAGCTGGTCTGTCATACTATAATAGAGACAGTAGATCTAGCTGGTCTGTCATAATATAATAGAGACAGTAGATCTAGCTGGTCTGTCATAATATAATAGAGACAGTAGATCTAGCTGGTCTGTCATAATATAATAGAGACAGTAGATCTAGCTGGTCTGTCATAATATAATAGAGACAGTAGATCTAGCTGGTCTGTCATAATATAATAGAGACAGTAGATCTAGCTGGTCTGTCATAATATAATAGAGACAGTAGATCTAGCTGGTCTGTCATAATATAATAGAGACAGTAGATCTAGCTGGTCTGTCATAATATAATAGAGACAGTAGATCTAGCTGGTCTGTCATAATATAATAGAGACAGTAGATCTAGCTGGTCTGTCATAATATAATAGAGAAATTAGATCTAGCTGGTCTGTCATAATATAATAGAGACAGTAGATCTAGCTGGTCTGTCATAATATAATAGAGACAGTATATCTAGACATAATAGGTCTAGCTGGTCTGTCATATTATAATAGAGACAGTAGATCTAGCTGGTCTGTCATAATATAATAGAGACAGTAGATCTAGCTGGTCTGTCATATATAATAGATAAATTAGATCTAGCTGGTCTGTCATAATATAATAGAGACAGTAGATCTAGCTGGTCTGTCATACTATAATAGAGACAGTAGGTCTAGCTGGTCTGTCATACTATAATAGAGAGACAGTAGGTCTAGCTGGTCTTGTCATATTAATAGAGACAGTAGATCTAGCTGGTCTGTCATAATATAATAGAGACAGTAGATCTAGCTGGTCTGTCATACTATAATAGAGACAGTAGATCTAGCTGGTCTGTCATATTGAAATAGAGACAGTAGATCTAGCTGGTCTGTCATAATATAATAGAGACAGTAGATCTAGCTGGTCTGTCATAATATAATAGAGACAGTAGATCTAGCTGGTCTGTCATAATATAAGACAGTAGAGCTGGTCTGTCATAGCTGGTCTGTCATAATATAATAGAGACAGTAGATCTAGCTGGTCTGTCATAATATAATAGAGACAGTAGATCTAGCTGGTCTGTCATAATATAATAGAGACAGTAGATCTAGCTGGTCTGTCATAATATAATAGAGACAGTAGATCTAGCTGGTCTGTCATAATATAATAGAGACAGTAGATCTAGCTGGTCTGTCATAATATAATAGAGACAGTAGATCTAGCTGGTCTGTCATAATATAATAGAGACAGTAGATCTAGCTGGTCTGTCATAATATAATAGAGACAGTAGATCTAGCTGGTCTGTCATAATATAATAGAGACAGTAGATCTAGCTGGTCTGTCATAATATAATAGAGACAGTAGATCTAGCTGGTCTGTCATAGATCTAGCTGGTCTGTCATAATAATAGAGACAGTAGATCTAGCTGGTCTGTCATAATATAATAGAGACAGTAGATCTAGCTGGTCTGTCATAATATAATAGAGACAGTAGATCTAGCTGGTCTGTCATAATATAATAGAGACAGTAGATCTAGCTGGTCTGTCATAATATAATAGAGACAGTAGATCTAGCTGGTCTGTCATACTATAATAGAGACAGTAGATCTAGCTGGTCTGTCATAATATAATAGAGACAGTAGATCTAGCTGGTCTGTCATATTAATAGAGAAAGTAGATCTAGCTGGTCTGTCATATTATAATAGAGACAGTAGATCTAGCTGGTCTGTCATAATATAATAGTCAGCTGGTCTGTCATAATATAATAGAGACAGTAGATCTAGCTGGTCTGTCATAATATAATAGCAGTAGTCTAGCTGGTCTGTCATATTATAAATAGAGACAGTAGATCTAGCTGGTCTGTCATAATATAATAGAGACAGTAGATCTAGCTGGTCTGTCATATTATAATAGAGACAGTAGATCTAGCTGGTCTGTCATAATATAATAGAGACAGTAGATCTAGCTGGTCTGTCATAATATAATAGAGACAGTAGATCTAGCTGGTCTGTCATATTATAATAGAGACAGTAGATCTAGCTGGTCTGTCATAATATAATAGAGACAGTAGATCTAGCTGGTCTGTCATAATATAATAGAGACAGTAGATCTAGCTGGTCTGTCATAATATAATAGAGACAGTAGATCTAGCTGGTCTGTCATAATATAATAGAGACAGTAGATCTAGCTGGTCTGTCATACTATAATAGAGACAGTAGATCTAGCTGGTCTGTCATATTATAATAGAGACAGTAGATCTAGCTGGTCTGTCATAATATAATAGAGACAGTAGATCTAGCTGGTCTGTCATAATATAATAGAGACAGTAGATCTAGCTGGTCTGTCATAATATAATAGAGACAGTAGATCTAGCTGGTATGTCATAATATAATAGAGACAGTAGATCTAGCTGGTCTGTCATAATATAATAGATAAATTAGATCTAGCTGGTCTGTCATAATATAATAGAGACAGTAGATCTAGCTGGTCTGTCATACTATAATTGTGACAGTAGATCTAGCTGGTTTGTCATATTACAGAGAGAGTAGATCTAGCTGGTCTGTCATATTATAATAGAGACAGTAGATCTAGCTGGTCTGTCATACTATAATTGTGACAGTAGATCTAGCTGGTTTGTCATATTACAGAGACATTATATCTAGCTGGTCTGTCATAATATAACAGAGAAAGTAGATCTAGCTGGTCTGTCATAACATAATAGAGACAGTAGATCTAGCTGGTCTGTCATAATATAATAGAGACAGTAGATCTAGCTGGTCTGTCATACTAATAGTAATAGAGACAGTAGATCTAGCTGGTCTGTCATAATATAATAGAGACAGTAGATCTAGCTGGTCTGTCATAATATAATAGAGACAGTAGATCTAGCTGGTCTGTCATATTATAATAGAGACAGTAGATCTAGCTGGTCTGTCATAATATAATAGAGACAGTAGATCTAGCTGGTCTGTCATAATATAATAGAGACAGTAGATCTAGCTGGTCTGTCATAATATAATAGAGACAGTAGATCTAGCTGGTCTGTCATAATATAATAGAGACAGTAGATCTAGCTGGTCTGTCATAATATAATAGAGACAGTAGATCTAGCTGGTCTGTCATAATATAATAGAGACAGTAGATCTAGCTGGTCTGTCATAATATAATAGATAAATTAGATCTAGCTGGTCTGTCATAATATAATAGAGACAGTAGATCTAGCTGGTCTGTCATACTATAATTGTGACAGTAGGTCTAGCTGGTCTGTCATATTATAATAGAGACAGTAGATCTAGCTGGTCTGTCATAATATAATAGAGACAGTAGATCTAGCTGGTCTGTCATGATATAATAGATAAATTAGATCTAGCT
>NW_024605414.1:0-4634 GCF_018296145.1 Oncorhynchus tshawytscha | reverse complement strand
ATTTGAGTTAACAGTAGACAGGTGGAGGGACAATTTGAGATTACAATACACACGGTTCAGGGGAAATGTGAGGTTACAGAAGACATCAGGTGCAAGAGTATTTTGAGGTTCCAGAAGACATCAGGTGCAGGGGTAATTTGAGTTTACAAAAGACATTAGGTGCAGGCGTAATTTGAGGTTACAGTTGACATCAGGTGCAGTGGAAATCTTTGAGGATTACAGCAGATTACAAGGCGCAGGCACTCTGAGCTTACAGCCGGTGCGGCAGGGCAAGTGAGTTTACAGTAGAAACAGCTTGAGCAGACAGGTGCAGGGGCAAATTGAGTTTGTAGTAGACAGGTGAAGGGGTTATGTGGAGTTTACAGTAGACAGGTGCAGTGGTGATTTGAGATTACAATACACAGGTTCAGGGGACATGTGAGGTTCCAGAAGACATCAGGTGCAGGGTAATTTGAGTTTACAGTACACAGGTGCAGGGGTGAGTTTACAGTAGACAGGTGCAGGGTAAGTTTACAGTAGACAGGTGCAGGGGTAAATTGAGTTTACAGGGGTGTAGGGGTCATGAGGTTTACAGTACACAGGTGCAGGGGGTAATTTGAGTTTACAGTAGACAGGTGCAGGGGTAATTTGAGTTTACAGTAGACAGGTGAAGGGGTTATGTGAGTTTACAGTAGACAGGTGTAGTGGTGATTAGAGATTACAGTAGACATCAGGTGCAGGGGTAATTTGAGGATACAGTATATTTCAGGTGCAGGTGTAAATTGAGTTTACAATTAACAGTGGCAGGGGAAATTTGAGTGTATGTTAGACAGGTGCAGGGGTAATTTGAGGTTACAGTAGACATCAGGTGCAGGGTAATTTGAGGTTACAGTAGACAGGTGCAGGGCTAATTATAGTTTACAGTAGACAAAGGTGCAGTGGTAATTTGAGGTTACCCAGTAGTCAGGTACAGGGTCATTTGAGATTACAGTAGACAGGTGCAGGGGTAATTTGAGGTTCCAGTAGACATCAGGTTCAGGGGTAATTTCAGTTTACCATAGACAGGTGCAGGGAACATGTGAGGTTCCAGTAGTGTTATGAGCCTCCCCAAAGGAGGGAGGTGTCAGAATCAGGAGCAGGAGAACAAGAAGTCCCAGTGGCACTATCTTTTATTTAAGACATCCCAACTCAGCAGAACATGGGGGAGAATACGCCCAAACAAGGTCGCCACCCTGGAAATAAGCGTTACACACGGAGGAGAAATCTCTACTCCTAAACACATACCAAACGGTACAATCTGCCGTGTAAAAGAAAACCCTATGGTGCAGACACACACCCCTAACAAAGATACCACAGCAAACAGTCCCACACAAAGGCTAGCAGGCAGTTGAGGTAAATAAACCCCTGAAATCAACTAATAGTACAGGTGTAAACAATACAGACAGACACAAACGAAAGGAAAAAATGGATTGGTGGCAGCTAGTAGGGGCGGCGATGACGATCGCCAGCACCGCCTGAACAGGGTGCCACGGCATTTCGGTGGAAGTCGTGACAAGTAGACATCAGGTGCAGGGGTGGTGAGTTTACAGAAGACAGGTGCAGGGGTCAATTTGAGTTTACAGTAGACAGGTGCAGGGGTAAATTTGAGGTTACAGTTGACATCAGGTGTAGGGGAAATTTGAGGTTACAGTAGACATCAGGTGCAGGGGTAATTTTGAGGTTACAGTAGACAGGTGTAGGGGTAATGAGAGTTTACAGTAGACAGGTTCAGGGGTAATTTGAGTTTACAGTAGACATCAGGTGCAGAGGTAATTTGAGTTTACAGTAGTAGACATCAGGTGCAGGAGTCATTTGAGTTTATAGTAGACAGGTGCAGGTGTAATTTGAGGTTACAGAATACAGGTGCAGGGGAAATTGTGAGGTTACAGAAGACAGGTGCAGAGGGTAATTTGAGTTTACAGTAGACAGGTGCAGGGGTAATTTGAGTTTACAGTAGACAGGTGCAGGGGTATTTTGAGTTTACAGTAGACAGGTGCAGGAGTAAATTTGAGATTACATGTAGACATGTGCAGTAGTAACTTTGAGTTTACAGTAGACACAGGTGCAGGGTAATTTGAGTTTACAGTAGACATCAGGTGCAGGGAGTGATTTGAGGTTACAGTAGACATCAGGTGCAGAGTAAATTTGAGGTTTACAGTAGACAGGTGCAGGGGTAATTTGAGTTTACAGTAGACACAGGTGCAGAGGTAATTTGAGTTTACAGTAGCACAGGTGCAGAGGGGTAAATTTGTGAGGTTTACAGTATGACATCAGGTGCAGGGGTAATTTGAGTTTGCAGTAGACATAAGGTGCAGGAGTCATATTGAGTTTACAGTAGACAGGTGCAGGGGAAATTTGAGGTTTCCAGTAGACATGGTGCAGGAGTAAATTGAGTTTACAGTAGACAGGTGCAGGGGTAAAGTTGAGTTTACAGTAGACACAGGTGCAGGGGTAATATGTGAGTTTACAGTGGACACAGGTGCAAGGGTAGTTATTTGAGTTTACAGTGAGACAGGTGCAGTGGTAATTTAGAGCTTACAGTAGACACCAGGTGCAGGGGTAATTTGAGGATCACAGTGATATTTCAGGGTGCAGGTGTAGAATTTGAGTTTACAGTAGACAGGTGCAGGGGTAAATTGAGGGATACAGTATATTTCAGGTGCAGGGGTAAATTGAGTTTGTAGTAGACAGGTGCAGGGGTAATTTGAGGATACAGTATATTTCAGGTGCAGGTGTAAATTTAGTTTACAGTAGACAGGTGCAGGGAGTAAATTGAGTTTGTAGTAGACAGGTGCAGGGGTAATTTGAGGATACAGTATATTTCAGGTGCAGGGGTAATTTGAGTTTACAGTACACAGGTACAGGTGTAAATTGAGTTTACAGTTGACAGGTGCAGGGGTAATTTGAGGATACAGTATATTTCAGGTGCAGGTGTAAATTTAGTTTACAGTAGACAGGTGCAGGGTAAATTGAGTTTGTAGTAGACAGGTGCAGGGGTAATTTGAGGATACAGTATATTTCAGGTGCAGGTGTAAATTTAGTTTACAGTAGACAGGTGCAGGGGTAAATTGAGTTTGTAGTAGACAGGTGCAGGGGTAATTTGAGGATACAGTATATTTCAGGTGCAGGGGTAATTTGAGTTTACAGTACACAGGTACAGGTGTAAATTGAGTTTACAGTTGACAGGTGCAGGGGTAATTTGAGGATACAGTATATTTCAGGTGCAGGGGTAATTTGAGTTTATAGTAGACAGGTGCAGGGGTAAATTGAGTTTGTAGTAGACAGGTGAAGGGGTTATGTGAGTTTACAGTAGACAGGTGCAGTGGTGATTTGAGATTACAATACACAGGTTCAGGGAAATGTGAGGTTCCAGAAGACATCAGGTGCAGGGGTAATTTGAGGATCCAGAAGACATCAGGTGCAGGAGTGTTTTGAGGTTCCAGAAGACATCAGGTGCAGGGGTAAATTGAGTTTACAGTACACAGGTGCAGGGGTAATTGGAGTTTACAGTAGACAAGTGCAGGGGTAAATTGAGTTTGTAGTAGACAGGTGCAGGGGTAATTTGAGGATTCAGTATATTTCAGGTGCAGGGGTAATTTGAGTTTACAGTTGACAGGTGCAGGGGTAATTTGAGGTTACAGTTGACATCAGGTGCAGTGGAAATTTGAGATTACAGTAGACATAAGGTGCAGGGGTAATTTGAGTTTACAGTTGACAGGTGCAGGGGTAAATTGAGTTTACAGTTGACAGGTGCAGGGGTAAATTGAGTTTACAGTAGACAGGTGCAGGGGTAAATTGAGTTTGTAGTAGACAGGTGAAGGGGTTATGTGAGTTTACAGTAGACATCAGGTGCAGTGGTGATTTGAGATTACAATACACAGGTTCAGGGGAAATGTGAGGTTCCAGAAGACATCAGGTGCAGGGGTAATTTGAGTTTACAGTACACAGGTGCAGGGGGTAAATTGAGTTTACAGTAGACAGGTGCAGGGGGTAAAGTTTGAGTTTACAGTACACAGGTGCAGGGGTAAATTGAGTTTACAGTAGACAGGTGCAGGGGGTAATTTGAGTTTACAGTAGACAGGTGAAGGGGTTATGTGAGTTTACAGTAGACAGGTGTAGTGGTGATTAGAGATTACAGTAGACATCAGGTGCAGGGGTAATTTGAGGATATAGTATATTTCAGGTGCAGGTGTAAATTGAGTTTACAATTAACAGTGGCAGGAAATTTGAGTGTATGTTAGACAGGTGCAGGGGTAATTTGAGGTTACAGTAGACATCAGGTGCAGGGGTAATTTGAGGTTACAGTAGACAGTTGCAGGGCTAATTATAGTTTACAGTAGACAAAGGTGCAGGGGACATTTGAGGTTACAGTAGACAGGTGCAGGTGTAATTTGAGATTACAGTAGACAGGTGCAGGGGTCATTTCAGTTTACAGTAGACAGGTGTTGGGGGTTACGTGAGTTTACAGTAGATACCAGGTGCATGGGGTAATTTTAATTTACAGTAGACAGGTGCAGGGGTAATTATAGTTTACAGTAGACAAAGGTCCAGGGGAAATTTGAGTTTACAGTACATATGTGCAGGGGTAATTTGAGGATCCAGAAGACATCAGGTGT